>NC_081518.1:44814541-44984541 GCF_030273125.1 Centropristis striata | reverse complement strand
CAGGGCTGTCACAATATAATATTTTTACTACATGATTATTGTGGCAAAAGAATTCCAGATAATGATATTATCACAAAATCTATTGTGTCATAATCAACTTTAACTGTGTTTATTGTGTGTTTTGGCACTTTTTTGGCAAATTAATCACACTTAAAATACGTAAATAAGTGAATGGAGGTGGAGGGAGAGTCTGTAAGCACAACTACATAACAAAGAGAGTATGGAAAGACATTTTAAAAATGTAGAAAGTGATGTTATGATAATAATATCTTAGTGTATTTTAATACTGGTATATTGGTTGAACCAAACATGACTGAGGCAGAATATTCTGGGTTTCCGTTTCCCTCTCAGTAGACAAGCCTCAGGGTTTTATTTTCTCTTTGTCCTTGTCTAATGGCGTTGCAGCTTGCACCTGACAGGTGAACAGATTATTCAGTTAATGGACACACCTTCATGAATTTAAACAGACTTTGTCAAAAAGTCAAGAATTGGTCCGGGCAGGTGTTTTCTCTCTTGACATGTTTGTCACAGCATTAATAAATCTTCTTTCTCGCTCTTTTTTCCTGCTATATTTCAGTTAGAAGTGAACATATAATGTTATCCGGTGGATAGTTTGACAAAATGATTCACCTTCAGCTTTGTTACGTCAGGACTCAGGAACAAAATGTTTCATAATAGCATCAAATTTCCACTGTGTCGCTTGTTAAACACTTTAAAGGGAGAAGTGTCATTTAGAATTAGTGCAGAGGTAATGTCTAAGTGTATTTCACTGATATATATAACTGTTTTAAAGCTGCATATTAAACAGAATTCCCTTTTTCCTCTTGACGTCTTAAAAGGTTATCCTTTGCACAGCGAGGTTGACTTGATAAATGGTTATTGTTGAACGAGAGCAAAATATATATCGATCAAGAGCCATAATACAGTAGATTAATAGAGCAGTCATGTGGTTATTTTTTTTTAGTCTGTCTGCATTCTGATGCTCCAGGGAGTCTGCTGCCTCTCTCTCTGATGTCATGGATGCCTTATAGTTTAGACAATGCTACAGACATTATACCATCTGGTTCCTCATAAGGCCCTCATGATTTATTGCATCTCACTTGATGTAAGAGCACTCTGAGTGTCACATAATTAAGTTAATCATTGAAGTTGCCTGATAACCTGGCAGCATTGAACCTGGCCTTTTCTCTTGCTGTAAACTTTGCAAAGATTAGTTCCACATTGCAAACTTCCCGTGTCCAGAGGATCCTGCTGCAGCATGGAGCTGATCACTGAGACACAAGACAACACAAATATACAGGAAGAGAGGAAAATCCTTTGAAGTCCTTCTTGATCGGGAGACACTTGCATGGGGGCTACTTTAAGCTACGGATTGACTGGCAACTCCAGAGCCAGTCATGTCAGCTGTCCATCAAACTGTCAGAGAGCAGAAAGCTCAGTTCCCGAGCCTCCATGGCTGCTGTGGTTAGCAGAGCAGGACGACCAGAGGCCCAGACATTAAAGAGCTCACTACTCCTTCATTACCACAGGGACACAAGAGCTCTGCCTGCCAAAACCCCTGTGAATTCACACTCTCTTCTAAATTACATGTACCTGCAGCCCAATGTGATACAATTAGGAGTTGATTATGTGTAAATCAAATGATGACAGCCTGACCGCGTGGCTGTCTGGCATGTTGTCATTCCCCGGTAGCCAATCCGCTGCCTCTGGAGAGAGGTAATTGATTCCCAGGCCCCCTGTGGGAATGCTGCATGGCACACTCACACAAGTATCCCAGATATCAGACATTTCAACCGCTGAATACATCCACATCGTTATTTCTCTATGACCTTTCACCCCCAACACTTTGCCGCTTGAAATGGAAGCATTTCACCTGCTGCTGCTCAGTGAGAGTGGAATATGGGAAAGTTATATACCATTTGTATATAATACCGTTTATATTAATTTCAACAAACGTGTGCATGCATAGTTTCTGGTATGTTAATTGAAAATGAAAAGTGTTTTCATTTGTTCTGTTTGTGTTCTGCCTGTGTGTATTTGTGGCTTGTGTCAAATCACTGACTTCTTTCTGAAGCCTCTTTGAAACATTTATGAGATGTTGAACCATTGTGTTAGTGTGTGCACGTCCTGATGCGTGTGTGTGTGTGTGTGTGTGTGTGTGTTTGCACACTTCAAAGCCTAAGTGTGCATGTTAACCTTTACTTTTCTGCTTTCTACCTGAAGCCCCAACACTCACCGTGATGGGACTTGTAGCTTATTATTTGCTCATGATATCGGCGATCAAACTGCCTGTTTTGTGAGCCTAACGTATCAGACATTCTCCTATGAAGTTAAAAAATAGAGATGTATTATGTTCTGAGGATAGGAAATGCCATGACCAATAATTTGGGTGATTGGAACATCAGCATCATGTTACTTTTGTTCTCCAAATGTCTGAAAGCTACTTGGCTCAGATGGTTGCTGTCTCAGCTGGAAAAAAGTTATTTTGGTAATATTTTGATACAAATTGTTAAAAAAATTACTTATTGAGAGATTATTAATTATTGTTTAACATAACAAGAAAATCATTTTTTTGTGAAATTAGAATAATTAGGAATTAGTCATCTAACAATAGCTTTTCATAGGATTTTGACAACTATGTGATAAGCTGATTTAAGTGACAGATCTGCAAAACTGATTCTCCAAAAATAATTATGCAAAACTCCCCTTTAAATCGTGTGTTTACCAGAGATGTGTTTAAAAAAAATGGAAAAAAGTTATTCAGCAGGGGGAAAAAAGTATAATAAAAATCTAATAGACTTTTTTTTTATTTGGGGAATCCTGACACTTAAAATTAAAATTTTAAACATGGTATAACTTTTTATCATATTGCCACATTACTATATAACCTCTGCAGAATAAGAATAACAAAATACAATTTATTTAAACATCTGTTAGTGAGAAATTAAGAGTAAGAAAAACAATATAAACAGAGACAGAGTAGGAATAAGAAAGGGATTATACACACACACAATGTAACCTGTGAGTGTGTCAAAAAAAAAAAAAAAGGCGTCTTGTGAGAGCACTCCAGTTACCAGTGTGAGAGCTATGAGTGCGCTTCATTGAGGATTAGGTCTTTCAGAATCACTCGTCCACAGATCTCTACCAGTATTCCCAGTGAGACTGATTATCTGGGCCTGTCACAGACACAGAGGATAATTACAGGGTCTCCCTTAGGTCACTGCTCTCTCCATGCCCCAAGAATGGAAATACACTGCTGAGAGATGCCAAAGATGACTGGGAGGGAACACAGGTTACTCTCTCACACACACACACACACACACACACACACACACACACACACACACACACACACACACACACACACAAACACAGACAGAAAACAATTTCTCCTACTCTGTCTCTTGTTGCTACTGTCTTTGTCTGCCTACATTTTCCACTACAATTCTCACATTTCTCTTCTTCTCTCCTTATCTGGTGGATCAGGTCTTCCTCTGTGTCTCCTCCTCAGACATCTTCTCAGTTAAGCTGTCTCCCTCTCTTTCAGGTGCTCACATTTCCCTTTTTCTCCCTGCACGTTCTTTCATATCTCCTGTGTCAGCTCTCCCTCTCCCCCTAGTGGCCTATTCATAAACCACACGCTGGAAACTCACGACACTAAAGCAGAGAAAAACTCATCTTCCATGCAGTCCACAGAAAGTAATTGCCATTCCAGTTGGTGGGCGACTGAGACGTACAAAAGATGGGGGAGAGGGGGGGAAATGAGCGAGGGATAGAAAGTCCACAAGGACAAAGTGACACTGGAAGAAATCCTAGACCTCCACTTGTCCCAGAGCCCCTACAGGAACATAACACCAAAGCCCCTTTTCCTTCCAAAATAAAACTGCCTGCAGTCTGAATCCTCTTGGAGGACAATAACACCACATGTGAATGTGTGTGTGTGTTGAAAAGACGGAGTAAAGAAACAAACTTTCCAACCTTTTCACTGCTAAATCCTGTTGTGTGTTCAGCCACAGCTACATTTTTTGCAGGATTGTATTCTTGAGACAGGTTTTAAAACTTTCTAAGGTTTTAATTGTTATTTTAGTTCTGCTGGCAGCCAAAAGGGATTTTATCCTTCAGTCAACACAGTGAAAGAAATGAAAGCAATGACATCACTGTTGTTTTGTTCAGCACTGCACTGATAGTGGCTCTCATAAATAAATGATAAGCACAGGCTGAGCCAGGTTGGGTCATAGGGTGGACTTGTTCATAGGATAGCTTTGACCCAATATGTCTAGTCGTCTGAGAGAAATCTATGAAAACTATCAGCAAACACAAACAAGAGACATGGAGACAAGTGAGAGAAAGAGAGAGCCACAGCAAGAAATAAAACTAAAACAAAGGAAAAGACACGACCGTGCATTACAGCCGGGTCATTTAGGTAAAAGAAAATGTTCCGTTGTGTCCTCTGTGACGAGCTCCAGAGACATTAGCAGCATTTAGGATCACTAGAGCCGATCTGATGCTCCGTCCAGGACCCCACCCTCCCTCACCCTCTCACTCTGTGTGTGGCTGCTTAATTATTGATGCTTATGTATTGCTGATTTTGGTCTTTGTGTTGTCCCCGGTGGATGCTCTAGTAAGGCGGATGGAGGTATTTATCTAACTCAGAAAGTAGGGCTCTATTCCTCATCCTGTCCACACAGCGCCAGGCGTCCCAGTAGATATGACCTCAGCACTGAGCATTGAGAGGACCTTCTCCACATCTCACACATACACACTGTATGTTTTCATTTAGCACTGAAATTATATACAGGACGCTGATTCGGTCTGCACTTATTCATGAGCCTGCACTATAAGCACTATCTTCATAAAGTGGGGCCATTATGTTGCAAAATCCATCACAAAAACATAAACTTGTAATATTCACAGAAAATAACAACTGAAATATAAAATGTATTCTTTTTATTTATAAAATAAATCCTGCACAAGGCTGCTATTCCAATCTACCTGGTCGTCAGTTGTTTTAATTTTCTTTCTCTCTTCCTGTCTTGATAAATAATTATAATCATTGATTCATACCTTATTTCACACATTCATTTCTACTAATTAAATCCATTTTAGGAAATGTTTATTGTTGTATAGGTTGTATGGCGTTATATTAGGTACATTGGGCTGGATTTGTGCTCTCATGTTCTGAGGAAGCGCTCTGGTGCTCTCTTGTGGTGAAAACACACTATTGCTGCTTTTTAAAATCATTTCTATGATAAAACTCAAACCACAGTACACACACACACACACACACACACACACACACATACACACACACACACACACACACACACACACTCTTTACCTTGAAGATGTTTTTTCCTGTGACTTAATACTTATTTGATTTTGATTCTCCAGTGTTTTCCGATATATTTATGGAGCTTTTTCACCACCAACCTCAATTTATTTGATTTTCTCAAATTGTTTTTTTTGTGGGACAATTATGTTCAACTCAAAAACATAATGTATTTAATATGCTTGGTCTACTTTGAATATACTTTAACAATGTTGTAATGTGGCACTAAGGACACAGAATCTGCTGAGAACCAACATAACATGCAGGGACAAACTCTTGTTATTATTATAAGTATTATTATTATACTATACTATTCTATATTATATTCTTATTGCATGTACACTATTTGTCATTGGATACTGTTTAAGAAGTTACTATTAAAAAAAACAACCTCTTACAGACGTGATACAGAACGTGCTGATGCATCAATTAAACTGTAGCTTTGGAGTGTCACTGCCGATAAATCTTCACAAATAGCCTCTAAGATGTTATTTTTTTCCTTCTGGGCCTTTTGGGTTCACAAAGGTATTTTATAATTTGTTTATTGTGGTTATTAGCATCCATCAACAGCAGACTGAAAAAACACTTGTTTTTTTTTTTTTCTTTTTTTTGCATCGTGACTAGTTTGAGTAATTTAAAAAGTCTGGGTTTTCTGGTGTGAACACATTAATAACATATTATCATGAATGGTTCGTTTGATATCTTGATTGTTAAACTTGTAAAACAGTTGCATGGTCACTTATTTAAACATGTGACATGTTTGCTGTTTTTCATTAATGCTTTGAAACTGAGCTGCTTCAAGTTGAGTTAAGGCAATAAAACTACTTGGTTAAGTTTAGGAAATAAGATCAGGGTTTGGGTTAAAATAACTACTTTTGTAAAATATTACTGGACACAATCATATAGATGTTGTGTTGTATCCATGTACGGAAACACATTTACAAGTTCACTTATAATAAGAACGCTGACGAGTGGTTTAATCCACCCTGCTCCTCCTTCCTCAGCCTTCAGACTGCATCGCCTCCATTCCTCCTGTCATAATTACTACTTTCACTGGAGGTCGCTGCCTAACAAAGTGCTACATGTGGGTCTTTACAGGCTCCACTTCCTGTTCACAACACTGTGGGTTAACAAGAATTACAATGCTTTGCTTTACTTTGCATACATATAAAAAATCTGCTGAGATTTATTCTGTTGTATGGAAATGGGACACAGGTAGTGTGTATTTAAATTGTGAAAATGGATAACAGGATAAATCATTTTACAGAAATAATCTATATACAACAGGTGAAATTCAATCTCACTACACAGTGTATTGAAATGTGTGTGTGTGTGTGTGTGTGTGTGTGTGTGACTCTGGTCTCCAACGGTCTGAGCAGAGCTACTTTGAAGAAAAATACTCTAAGGCCACTTCATCCCACAGTCTCCCCTCCTCAAATAGAAGATAAGACCTATAGGTCTCCTACTGTCAGTCTCAGAGCTGTTCAATAGATCTTATCAAACAGATCTGGTTACACAAGCTGTAGCTCTAAGAAGGTGGAGGACCTCCAAAAACAATATTAGCAGTATTGACATCTTTAATGTGTGGCAAAGGTCTAATCCCAGAGGCCACCGCACTAATGGGGAAATATTGAGTGTTGCCAGAACAGAGGTTTTCTTCTAATCCGTCCATTATGTGCTCCGGACAACCACTTTCACCAGAGATGAATGTACGGAGATGGATGGGAGATAATGTGATCAATTTTGATACAATAAAAGGGGTGATAACTCAAAGTCAGTCACACTCTGCCATGATTAGCTGGGGCCTGTATGAAAGAATACTATTAAACTAAGATCTCTGAGCCATTTCCTCTCTCACTCTCTCTTTCTATGCTTTGCCCAGTAATCCAATCAATGCAACCATTTTCGTCTTTCCCCCATTTCATCCCTGACTTATTGCAACCCTTGAAAATCTTTTCTGTGTCACTCATTTTCAAACTTTTTTTCTCTCTCTCTTGAACCTTACCAGCAATCGGCCATTTTCCCTCATTCATCCCGTCCATTAGGTCCACCTTTTCACACCAGGACCCCTGAAAGAAAGCAGCAGGAGTTATTAGGACGAGTCCAGACAGCAGCAGTCTTCACCATCCAGCCTGTACACATAGCTTCGCACGTTTGACTAAATAACTGGCAGCATGTGAGAGACAGTGAGGGAATTGGGGAGCTGAAATTGGGCGATTGAAGAAGACGCATCCAGTTCTGTGATGCATAACTAAGACAACACTGTGGGTCTGTGGTTTAGCAGCAACAATGCTCTTCTTTAGCCCTGGGCTCTATCTAGCAGCCTATCTCCCCTCCACATCCACCACGCTGGGTCCACACATCAGCCCAGCCAGCCAGCGCCTGGCGCTGTGGCTGCTGATAACACGTTGCATTGTCTGAGTTTGGATGTTTGGCTGCAGTCGCGTTCTGCAACTCCAACTAAAGCTGCTGTTGGGTGCAGAGAGGTGAGAGGAGTTTATGGGGAAAGGAGCAACTGTGGAGCTGGAATCACATGTAGATGTGCTTTATTTTATTTTTACTTATTATTACTTTATTTATATTTTTCATTTTATTTTTATATTGTTATCTATTACATATTATATTATATACTGTACTATTATTATTATTATTATATACCGTCTAGTCACTATAGCATTGTTGCCATCATATCATATCACCAGTTTAATTATTACCATCATCTTGCCAACCATCCTACCAACTGATGTTCTTTTTTTTAACTTCTTTAGTGTCCTTGTTCTATTCTGTGTTTTTTTCTATTGTTGTTTTTATTTATGCGACCTCAGTATTTTATTCTATTGTATTTTATTGTACTTGAATACCGGACTGCTGTGACAACCGAATTTCCCTTCTACTATCTATCTATCTATCTATCTATCTATCTATCTATCTATCTATCTATCTACCTATCTATCTATCTATCTATCTATCTATCTATCTATCTATCTATCTACCTATCTATCTATCTATCTATCTATCTATCTATCTATCTATCTATCTATCTATCTATCTATCTATCTATCTTATTTTATTTTAAAGATAATGTATGAAATGTAGGGCGGAAACGAATGATTATTTTCATTTTATTATCCTTTAATTAGTATTTATTAAACAATTGGTTTAAAAAATGTCATACACATCTTCAGATTGCTTTACGTCAAACAGCACTCAAACATCCAAAGCCATTCAATATATCATTATGCAGTTAATTGATTATGAAAATTGTTGCCATGTCAGTCAATCAGTGCTTCAGCTCTAATTAAACTACATAACTTTGTGCTCACATAACTGCAGGCAAATATCTGTGGGATTCTTCTCTGCATCACTTCCCTCTCAGTCTCTTCTGACCGCAATATCAACCTGACCCCCTTTAACTTCAAAGAGATTCAAATTCTTTTTATTTTCCCCCTCTCGAGTACAAAGCCTCACTTAAACTGATTTTCAGTACAAAATCTATCTTGCCGTAAATAATGTTTTTTTCTAAAAAGTTTCCTGATTGATTGAAACCAGAAGCTGTGATCATTTTGATTTCAGTCAGTTACAGTAAATGTTTGTCTATTTACAGTAGATCTATGTATTTATTTATATTTTATACACAGTTTATCAGCTGGGAAAGACTTTTGAAAGCTTTGTTCTAGACTGTGGTGACATAATTAATTCGATACATGCTGCCTGCTGCACTTTGATGCCATGAATCATATTCTCTGCTTTAAATCCAACTCATTGTCCCACACACACCACTGTGTACCTTATGATCTAGTTTCCTGGCCTTCATTAAGCCCAAGGAGACAGCAGCATTGGTTTATTTTTATTCATAAAGCCATACTGTGTGAACTTCACATCTGTGTAAACTCACCAACATGTGCATGAGTTTAGCTCCACTAGATGGCAGCTCTAGAGGGACCAGGTGTATTCACATCCAGGTGTATGTAAGATGAAAATACCTCTCTGCAGGGCACAAATAAATAGTGCATTTCTATTTTTGATCATTTAGATCTACAAGATCCTCCTCGAACTTCCTTAACAATCTTTCTCAGTAAGCCTGAGGAAGATCTTGTAGTTTGAAATGTTGCCTGGAAAACAGAAAAAAATCAAATCAACTATTTATTTGGACAGTGTGCAAACTCTATACCAGGTACCAAGGAATTGCTTAGAACCTCTTTCTTCTATTTTACGCCCTGGTCATGGAATAACCTTCAGAACACACTACAGCATTCTGCTACACACACATCACAGGACGGTTTAGATTCCCCTCTACACTTTACCACCAGGAGTTAGTTGGGTGAACAGAGTGCTGCAGGCCAAGATATCTGCTTAAAACCTCCAGCGGTAAACCTTAGTGACACGGGGCAGGCTGTTCTTATTCACTGTTAGTAGTTATACCTACGGAAAATAGAAATGCACTCTAAATCATAGATAACTCATGCAATGATTTGCCAGGAGCTGTTTATTGCTGGACAGCGCCCTCTAGTGGCCGTAGACATGATGACTGGAGAAAGTGAGGAAATGAAGCGATGTAAATTAAAACCATAGACTGTATATAAATAATGGACGTGGTCACCGTGACGTCACCCGTTTGTGGCCCGTTGGAAGCATCGAGTTCAGCGTTACACTTGTCGCCATCTTGTTTCTGATACAGGAAGCATGACCATATCTGGACTGTGGAGGAGGAGAGGGATCTGATCACTGACTACAGCCTCTCTACACCTCAACCTGACTGAGAGAAGCTGCTGATAATTCATGCTAGCATTAGCTGGAGCATTAACTGGGATGGTAGTTTTGGCTAGCAAAAAAACAAAAACAAAATGTATCTTTCTGACCTCAGAAAACTGAGCAGCGACTCCTTGGAGTGTCTGTTAGTCCAACCAAACACTGAACAAGACATTTAATGAACAAAACGTTCAAATAAACTGTCATTAAGTGAAAATACAGTGAAAGGGTCAAAGCTCTTCTTCTCTCCTGATATACGATTCTTTATCTTCTATTTTCTTCTAAATGGGGCCTTCGTTTGAACTATTTACATCAAATCGTCTTGAAGATTTTTTACTAGCGATTGAGACCATAGTGTTGTCCTAAAATTTTTTTTGAGGTAATAAATCAAGTGAGAAGTTTTCTCATTTTGCATTGAAATGAATGGACAGAAATGTTTTTGCAGCCAAACTTAGCGCCCCCTGCTGGGATTTTGGGTAGAATGCAGCTTAAGGCACTTCCTGGTTTCCTCCCTGCTCAGACCTGGAGGTTACCGCCTGATTAGGACCGATAAAGTCTGATCAGGTCGGGTGGGAGGGTTCACACAAACCCCGAACTTTGACCCAGGAAAAGGGTGCTCATGTCCCCGTAAACCAAAAGTCACTGTTTTAGGTTGAAGCAGAGATGAGGCTGATTTTTGTAATAATACTGATTGCGTTGTGTTTTTGAATTATCCCCAGACTTTAAGTTTAAATATTTACTCTTTGTATTCTTTGTATCTCTGGTGCTGTTTTATGAAACTATTTATTCCATCATGTGGTCAACAGGACATCCACATGGTGTTTTCCAACTAATTACCTGCTGCAGGAAGGTATATATATACAGATTGTTGTCCTAAGTGTAGATCTTGGTGTTTTTCTCTGTTGTCCATCCAGATCCTCAGAATGTTCCTTATAGTTTCAGGCTGAAGATGAAAAATAAAGAAGAACAAATAAACCTGAGCTTATTTTAGTAAAAGGCAGCTTTGGGCTCCAACTCAAACAATCCTTGAGGGCAGAAGGGAAGGAAAGAATCTGAAATGAATGCAGCATTTCCAGTGACTTTGTTTTCTTGTCGTTCATTGTTTCCCACTGTCATATTATTCTGCATTTTTTCCCTGCTGAGCTGCATGCTGAGACCTTTCTACCCCTGCCTGTGACCTTTACAAATTCTGCCCTTTGCTGCTGCTTTGTGTAATCTGACCTTATTAAACTTTATTTTATACCATGTGGTCACAAGTGAGAGTCAAGTCCTCATCTGAACACCATGTTGGTGCCATTCTTCAAATGGAAATGAGCATGAGCATGTAAGACACTCATTAAAGTGAAATCCAAGTCTAATTAAAGTATAAGCACAGAATGAGGCACAATGCAAAGACAAAGAGCACGGCGGGATGATATACAGCGAGAGGAGAAGGTAAGAGGGAGCAGAAGAGAGATGCAGGCTTTTGACAGAATTCCAGTACACAATGACTCATTACTCTACATCTGTGTGTCTGGCAGGGTGGCACATCTTTACGCTGCCACAGCAGCTGCCCAGTGCAGCCGAGCCAGCCTTCGATATGGTTTAGCAGCCTGCAGGGTGGAGACACCATGGCTAATCTCTGCTCGCTCTGTTTGTCTCTCCGTCTATCTCTCTGGAGGCTTTTCTCTTCCTTTTCCCACAAACATCATAAAAAACCCCATAAAAACTGAGGTATGTAATTAAGAGTGCATGGAGGGCCAAGTGATTAGTTGTCACTGGGAAATGTATGCATATGTTTTTACATTTTTTTTTTAAAACAAAGCTAGCAGCACAGCTCTTAGAACGGTGTTTTCTCTCTAGCGCCACCATGAAGTTTATAGTTTTAGAGCAGGGGTCTCAAACTCGCGGCCTGTGGGCCAATTGCGGCCCTCGTGACGATATTTTGTGGCCCCCACCTTGATATGAAAGTTTAATGTGAGTTTTATATGAATGGTACTTTACCGTGTTGTGTGTGGAAGGACCCTTTTATTACTTTTTTTGGTAATTTTGTGTCTTTTTAAAATAATTTTGTCTTTTTTGGTAATTATGTGTCTTTTGTTTTGGTAATTCTGTGTAATTTTGTGTCTTTTTTGTAATTTTGTGTCTTTTCAAAGTAATTTAGTGTTTTTTCAGTCATTTTGTGTCTTTTTTTGTAATTTTGTGTCTTTTTTGGTCATTTTGTGTCTTTTTTCAGTAATTTATTATTATTTTTCAGTCCTTTTGTGTCTATTTTTGTCATTTGATGTCTTTTTTTGGTCATTTTGATACTGCCTCCAGCGGCCCCGAGGTAATTTGAGTTTGAGACCCCTGTTTTAGAGTGTTTCTCTTTTCATTTAGATAAAAAATGATTTGCTTTATGACCAAATATTTGCAGAATCCATCAACTCTGTCTTTAATTTTAGTGTTCCAACTTGCTAAACTAGGATAATAAACCCTGGAAATACATTCTAAACATCAACATGTTAGTGATTTTATTGTAGTTTAAGTACAGGAGCATCTCAATAAATCAGAATATGATGGAAAAGTCCATTTCCAGTAGTTCAAGTCAAACAGCCCCAACCAAGTCTTCAGTGCATAAAGGTGGACATACTTTCCAGAGGCCAACATTTCATATTAAACATACTTTTTAAAATTGCTCCTTTGAAATATTCAATTTTTTTTGAGACACTGAATTTTAGGTCTTCATTAAATGTAAGCCATAATCATTATAATTAGAGGAAATTAAAAAAATAAGACATGAAATGTTTCATTCTGTGTGTAATAGATCTATATAATGTGTTATTTCCACTTTTAGAATTGAATTACCGAGATAAAAAAACTTTTCTATGATATTCTTATTTATTGAGATGCGCCTGTATACCTGTAAGAACGCCAGAGTACTACAACTCTAGTAGTTTTTCTCAAAAAAAATAATACACACAACTCACTGGATTGTAAAGCTACCATAATGGGAAAAAGCATGACATTATGGAGGTACGATAAGAAAATTGGTACATTGATGCAAAGAAAAAGGAGAAAGGAAATGAGGATATGTGTTTTTAGAAAAAAATAATTTGACGTAATTTCCTCTAAACCAGGGGTGTCAAACTCAAATACACAATGGGCCAAAATTTAAAACTTGAATAAAATCGCGGGCCAACATTGAACAAATAAACCTTTTAATATTTACCAAACATGTTTTGCTTTAACATTAAATATGGAACCAGAAACGCTTATAAACATACAATATATAACTAAATAGTGCAGACATGCAAAATCAAATTTCAAATAAAAAACACATCAGTGTCATTAATTTATTAAATAAAAATTAAATAAAAATCGTATGCCTCTTTTCTATTTGCATCCTTCTGATTTAAATATCAAAATAAACTTTTTCAACAGGTTAATACATTTAAAAATAAAATAATAATAAACACATGAAACACACCGTTTATGACGTCTGTTGGCTTTAACAGCTGTAAAGACTTCTGACCGAGCTTCTACACACACACACACACACACACACACACACACACACACACGCTATACTAACACTAATAAAGGCCAGCAGAGTGTTTTCTCTCTGTTACCTGTTAAACAAACACCTGCACATGAATCATAACCTGCACTCTGTATTTGTTCTGTGTCCTGCTTAGAGGCAGAAAGTATTTATAGATTTTTATTCATTATTTGCATCTGTATTTATAACCCAGAATATGAGCAAGATGTCTTTTCACACTAGAAATTATTTATCAGGCTAAATGTCTCAGGGAAAATTAAGAATGATGTAACTAATATCAAACCCTGGCAGAGGAACGATCAGCTGCACGTCTGATTGAGTGAAAATGGTGATAAATGGTATAAAAACAGAGAGACTGTCCTACTCTCTATGACTTTATAAGAGTTTATTGGGCAAATAACAGATAATCTTTCTAATAAATTATTGTCAACATTTTCTGAACCAATTTCATGTGATATATTGTGATTTAAAAATGCCAAATATATATTGTGTTAGAGGATTGCATCTATATTGCCGAGTCCTTGTAGGAGTCACTGCATTAAGATCTATCAACAGCTTTCTGAAGTGGGCAACAATAACCTTTCCACTGCAGAAAATAACACACACACACACACACACACACACACACACACACACACACAGACACAGACACAGACACACACACACACACTCTTGAGCACATAAAAGTAAAAGTTGTGGCTTTGAAAATGACGACTGGATGATTTCCACACTTGTTCATCTGTACATTTTTTACCTAAAAGGTCTCGCTGACAAAGATATATTTAAACTAGACATTAAAGGAACCATTAGACCTCCTCTTCCTCTCTGAGCAGCCTCTAACCCCCACGAGGCTTTCAAGAAGGATCAAGGCAGAATTAACCAACTTCCTTCCTCATTACTTGAAGCTAAAATAGATCTGCCAGTGTTGGATTGGTAATGACAACAGGGCGGGTAAAAAAAAAAAAAAAAGAGTCCCCTTTCATCCAATCCTGGTCCTGATGTCCTGGAGGACGGCTGACAGAAAGATGGATGAATCTTTGGAGGGTTTGATGGCTAATTCTATCAAGGATGGAGTCACAGTCCTCAAAATGCAATTAAAAATTCCAGCTAAAATTACTTACTGTGTCTTTAAAATACGTTCTGGCCTTTTAATGATCTCATACCAGTCTGCAGCACCAGTACAGCATATTCAGACCACCTTGATTATCATTTAAACCGCAGTCCTTGCTCTGGAAATTACTTTTTGCAAAGTCAATTGGCAATTTACATCAGTGTCGCATCATCATTGACTTCTCTGTTATGACTGAGGCTCCGTTCTCATACAGACTCCCAACATATATAAATATATATATATATATATAGATAATATATGAGGCTGCTCTCAATCTCTCCGTTCAAAAACATGGCTTAAATTGTTAAATTAGATACCTATTGCGTAGTTATGAAAAAAGGTCATAATCATCTATTTATATAAGATATGAATGCTGTTTGAAAACAAGAGGTCTTCAGATTTCACAATCTTTAAATTAATTGTTTGTTGTCCAAGCTATGTCTTAGAATGAAGTATTATTTTAACAGTAAAGCTGTATGGATATACAGTCATGGACAAAATTATAATCATAACAACAAAAATAGCACATAAGAGTTTAATTTAAGAGCTGATATCGAGACATTTTCTATGGTTTTCTTAAAGAATACCAAGAAAACCATGGAAAATGTGTAGATATCAGCTCTTAAATTAAACTCTTATGAGCCATTTTTGTTGTTATTATTATTTTTTTCCAAACAAATGTACCTTTAGTTGTACCAGGCATTAAAATTAACAAGAAATTGAAGAAAAAAGGTGGTCTATGACTGTAAGTTGTGAATAAAAGATTTAGGCTAATTTTGGTTTTTGCTTTAGAAGTTTAGATTTATACTAGACTAGGATAACAATCACATACATACTTTTTTTTTACTTCAATGCATCTTCATTTACTCTGGAATGATATTAAAAAATGTACTGGACATGTCTTATTTTGCTGATATGTCATAAATGAATTTTCAATATGATTACAGGTATTGTTTCCTAAGTGTGACGACGTATCTGATTACATCTCATGAAACACTTTTTTAACATGTTCATTTTTGTTTTTAATTGTTTTTGTTATTGTCATTATAACTTGTTGATGTTATACATTTGTTTTTATATTATCAGTTTATTACTTTCTAATAACTATGAAATTTTAGGTGGAGGCTTTAAATAAATAAGCCCATGTGTGTTTTCTGCCTCTCCCTGCACTTTACATTATATGTTATCTTTGTCATTTTATGTAATTCCAACTGTGCAAATAAAATAAAACCTAAAAACCTAAAACCTAATCATGACTAAACACAACGTCCTGTCATAGAGCTGTGTTATGTCTTGTGACTGGCGCTGTGGGGTTGGAACATAATAATAATAATAATAATAATAATAATAATAACGATATTATGCTACTCATGTGTTCTCTTACAGGATCTCTTCTTGTGGACTGTGAACAATACATTTCTCGTTCTTGTCTTTTGATCATGTAATCTTGTAATTATTGTTAACTTTGCATTTTTGTGTGTAAAAACGCCCGATTCTTACTGACTGGCGCTCATTTGCGCATCTCATTAAGCAGATGCTTAAATTAAACTTAACAGAAAGACAAGAGTTTCTGTTTTATTCAACATAAAAAATAAGTTCACTGACAGTGAATTACTTCTTACCAGACATACGTAAGCCAATGTAAGCTATTCATAATTAATTTTGTTAGGTTATTTTAGGCCTTATTTCCTTCAGGACTATGGCGAGTTAATAAGAGGTTAAGAAAAGAACTTCATAATACAATTCACCAAAATTAAAACCATGGCATTCCCAATCCCGGAAGAGTTCCAGAAAAAATATCTGGAAATCATTTCATTTGATTGTTTGTGTCAAATGTTCAGCTCATGTAGTTGTTTAGTTGTCATTCTCAGTTTAAATACTAAGTAACATACATCAGTATGTGTATTACACTTTGACTAAATTAGTTTCTCTGATCTGAAATCACCGAATGGATCTGAGATGAAGCTCAGTTAACGGAGGTGAGACACATTCAGAGCTGTGTGCCTGGTGGGAGTCAGGCTGGGTTTATATTTAATAATTATATTATTATTAATTATATAATTATACTTAGCTCAGCTCCAAATGACTGACTTCAGTGTTTGTACACGCTCGCTCATAAAGTTGGAATAATTTTGTTTTCAGACACTATCCACTGTTAATTATGGTTTAATTTTCATTGTGATATGTTTGGAAGAGATTGATTAATAAAGTTTTGAGAAGATATAAACTTTATCTGTCAAGAATAAATCACGTTGTCACAGTTATTCTACGGAAAGAGGTAAAAAATATATATTTAATTCCAACTTTGTGAGCGATGCTGTATTTATAGCATTAGTAAAATAAACTTAGTTAGAGCCTAATTAAACATATAACCTTTCATTTGGTGTACTTTGTTACTGTTTTTTTTGTGAGAATGAAGCACAGTACGGAGCAAACAAAAAAGGTTTTATCATCATTTCATATGGACTATTTATTCATTTAATTAGCAGAAACCATGCTATATTGTGATATTTTTATAGATGAATGACCTTATTACAGCCCTAATAGCTCCTCACAGGAACAGTTTTTGTTTCTCAGATGAATTATATATATTGAAGGAAATATTTCAACTGCTGTTTGGTTCATCTGCCATTCTATAAAAACAAAGCTTTGACCTGAGGGCAAAAAATGTAAAATTCAGTGTCAGTGGCTGCCACTTGTCTCCACCATGGTATTACAAAATGAAAACTGTCTCCGAATTAATGTGGTAATCTTTAATTGGTGTTGAAAGACTTCATTCATATATCACTTTTCAGGCACGCATCGCTGATTAGAAGACTTTTAATTGACACAGACAAATGTTAAAGTCTTCTTTCATCTCTTGTGCCTCTCTAATAAAAGGCAATTAAAGAGACTATTACAAAGGTGCAAGAAAAAAATACAATTGAGGGTTTTTCAAATGTACTAAAAAGAGGGTCTGATATCCTTGTTTGAAATGAAACTTTACTGATCCTCATGGGGAGTTTAGAATCTGGCAGCAGCAGGAAACAGAACACAAATACAATACAAACATACATAAAACATACAGTTCCATCTGTCCATCTGTCATAAAAATGAGAAAAAACAAATGTTTTATAAATCTTTCAAAAGCTTGTTTAAAACTAAATTGTTTTTGTTATTTAGTTGACAAATAAGAAACTGAATTCACATTTTTAGCTACAAATCTGAGCCGGTTAACTGGGAAGCCAGAAATTAATCAAACATAACATTCAACAACTAAAACTCATTTTTCTGTTAAGGAATGCAAGTAAATAACTATAATTTGACATATTTTACAAGAAATTATTATAATAATAATAATAATGATAATGTGCTCTACTATTTTTACAGGTTTTTTTTGTAAAACAGTACATTTTAAAATTCATGGGTAACACTAATAATTATATTTTAGTTGGAAGAGTTAATTATCATCTATGATAACATTTTTATTACAGTTTTCTTTAGTTTTAGATACAAATGTTAGTCTTGATTGCTTATTAAAATAAACATATTTTATGTGCTCTCTCCCTTTTGCTGTATTAGTGCTTTCTATTGAAAAGAATACAAAGCAGCATAAGAAGTGCATAAAAAATGTATTAGTGTGTATTCTGATGAGAGAAACAAAACTTCACGATGGAACAATGTGGTTTGCAACATGAATGAACAAAAGGCCTCTCAGCATGTAGAATAGTTTAACACTAAACTCCTAATTTGCTACCACAAATGCTGATAAAATCTACTCCACAGGATGTGCTGTGCTTGGATTTGAGCCAACTGCCTTCAAAAAAACTCTAGGATACAAGCTCATGCAAAATCTGTAGGAATTCATAACTTATTTATACAGAAATATGCCAGCAGAGCCAATATCATCAGCAAATATGAATACCGCAGACAAATCAGTATTGGTAATGCTGTATATGTTGTCAGATATGTCTCATTATGACTTTTTTTTAAAGAGCATGTAATGCAAGAAATTATATATATTTAATATTTATTTTTTTATCTATAAATGGTTGACTGATACTAATCATAGTACTGCTGTTTTTATTTATTTCATTTTCTCAGTTTTAATGTCTAGAATTGGTTGACAATGCACAACATTGTATGTAAAATATATATTAACCCATTGAGGCCTAAAACGCCTGTAAAACCAATTTTAAAATCAGCCCCTAAAACCTGAAGTTTTTCTGGAAATTCAACAGAAGTGTCAACGCTTCTACTAAATAATAGATTTTTCAGCCTCTGTAGCAGATAGAAATTAAATTCAAAAAGTATTTGAGCTTATACAAATACTACAAAATGACGTATCCGCTTCCCAGGCTTCAATGGGTTAATGTAGAATAGTGTTAAATATTCGGTAACACTTTACAATAACCAACTAAATAATGTTTATAGATGGTTTATAAACCAATTATTAAGATTCACAAAGTGCTATACATATTTAATCTTAAAAAAATTTCAATCAATTTCTTAAAGTTTTATGAATCATTTCAAAAACCATTAATATACTTAATATGGTGTTAAAAATGTTCAAATGAGTGCAACTAAAACTATTAATAAACTATTAATTATAATTTAATTACTTGTTAATGGTAAAGTAACTATAAACTTACATTAATATACCATCTATTTGCCATTTATAAATGATGTAGTTAGTTAAACATTAATAAATTATGTATTTACAATTCTAAATGGCCTATATACGGTTTATAAATGACGATTAAACATTAATAAACTATCTGTTTGCCATTTATAAATGATGGTTATTGTAAAGTGTTACCTTTATTTTTTCTATCTATAAATGGTTGACTGATACTAATCATAGTACTGCTGTTTTTATTTCTTTCATTTTCTCAGTTTTAATGTCTAGAATTGGTTGACAGTGCACAACATTGTATGTAAAATATATATTAATGTAGAATAGTGTTAAATATTCTTTAATAAACTTATGAAACAGTACTCTGAGCATCTTTGCATAGTCATATCAGTGCAAAATTGGTGCACAATTCACATAGAAACGGTCAAATTGTATTCCAGCTCAAAAATGAACTAATTTGCCTAGCATATTGCTAATTGTTGCATTTCCCCCTCTTAGACTGGTAACAGGCTCAGAGTCCCAGCTCAGCCAGGCTCTGATGTCTAGAGGAAGAACACAGAGTGAATGATTGGAGTCCAGAGTCCGCTGATGCAGAGAACAATACAGGATCTTTAGTAATCTCAGGTCAGTGCAGACGGCCTGCTTCCACACCTTCTCCGTTAGCGGAGACTAAAGGGCCATTTAGAAATGAAGGAGCCTGTTGGTGGGCGGAACGAACGAGGACCCAGAGACCTTCGTGCTGCCACCTTGGGGTGTTTAAGCAGATGCCGAATATCACCGTGGAGGCGCTGGGAGATGTTATTGTAGATGGAATTTGGTTTATTTTTTGTCTCTCTCTCTCCTGCAGCCTGCAGGTCGTCCAAGTTCAGTTTTAATTAATTCAGGGTGTTTTTTTCCTGAAGTTTGGAGGAGATCCTGCTGCATCCTTCACTCTGCTGCTGTGTGCTGGCCACCACTGATAGATAGAAGAGATGGTTCTGAACACTAGCCTGCCACCTCTCGTACAATATGTTTTATTAGTCCTGTCCGGCCTGTTGTTGTTATGCAGCCCCAGGTACTAGTAGAATTGCACCATGTCCACCTCCTCACCCTGTATTGTGACAGGTGTCACTGACTAGCCGCTCAGTAATAAGCAGTAAAGCCATTGTAAATGACAACCTTCATTCCATGAGGACAAATTCTCTCTTGATGAGGGGCCACTTCAAAGGTGACAACCGCCCCAGAGAATGGCTTGTCACCGGGTTGTTTGAGGAACAGAAGAGTGACAGCCCATATGTGCTGGCTGTTTCTGTTGCCATCTCAGCCCAAATGAACACTTGCAGCACACTCTTGGCTGTGGATTTCTCAATTGTTTTCCACCGCCACATAGCAAAACACCAAATATAATAATAGCTTGTGGAACACTGGTGTTACATCTTCCAGGCAGAGATCCAGACATTTGTTCAAAGCAAGCTGCATAAAAACTGCTCCGGTGGTTGGTAAAAGCTCGACTGAATTGGAAATGTTATTTTCAATATTAATATGGCTTCTATATTTGATCTCATAAAATATACAAAAACAATCATTAAAAGCTACTCTAAACTGTTCATTTATATATATTTCACACTAGCAGCAGCAGCAAGGAAACTTTAGATGAAATGAAACAATTTAAGCTGTGCCATTAAGTTTGTAGGGGCGTAGATGTTGGTAGATGTTGGTAGATGTGGTCAGTTTGACTTCTGAGTGGGTTCACAGTCGCTTACTTTGAGTAAATGAAACTACTCTGGTGTGACTGTTAGAATCGTGTGGTTTGTTTGGATGATGCCCTTAGAAATAACAGTCATTTTTCAGTAACTATTAGAAAGACACTTGTCATATTGAACTACTTAAGCTTTGCACTATTATAGCTTTTTAACTTATATTTAACTTTGCTGCTACTTCTACACTGTGACCTCTGATTCTCTTCTCTTACTTGTTTATTTTTAAATGTCTTCATCTACTGTGCACTTTATTTAATGTCTACTTTAAGTGTTAGAGACGTCTTGTCTTCAGTGGGATAGTCAGAAACATCATTTTGATTCCTTTGTATGTCTGCTACATGTGAAGAAATTGACAACTTTCACTTTGACTTTAAGGTTAGGAAACAAAACCACTTGTTTAAGGTTAGGGCAAAAAAACAGGGTGAGACTTAAAATAACTACTCACATTTAAAATGACCAAACGTGTGAGTAAAGATGTTTTCAACAGTAGTCTCCTGGGTTTGTGCCCTCCACCTTTCCCCTCCGTTATCCCCAAAAGCATCTACAGCGGTCAATATGCTGCATTAACAGAGACAATTTCACAGTAAAGCTTCGTGCATTTGTTTCATGGGATAGCTACAAAGTTCAATGCATTACTTTTTGTTGGAATAACTACAAACCGTTCATTACAGTCGCCTTAATCAAAGCAGTGTGAATCCTTAACATAGGATTCTGTTTTGGATTTAACAGAGTTTAGCAGTGAACTAGCCTCACTTTGCTCTCCAACATCAACCTGTGATTGCCTTTTTTGGCAACTTGCAGTGCAACAAGCTATAAACACAATATTGACATTTTATCACCATATAAAGGTGATATGGCAACAAAAGCGTTAATTTGGAGTAATGCTTCAGGCGTTAATCCAATATTCACTCTTTTTAGCACCACCATCTCCAACTCTTTTATCTGTTAAATGCTCCACTATGCCGTTAGTGTACATTAATCAGAACAGTAAAGTTGCAGGTTGTGAAAGCAACAAAAACGTTAAAATATGTTATAAAGCTGGGTAATAATTCTTCTCTATGAGCAACTTCTTTCATATTGCACATCTGACCCTCTGTTATTGCAAAAACGTTGATTAATGCTGCTTTAATTTTTGGATATTTCTACATTTAACATAATGCTAGTTAGAACATAATTGAATTTCTTTTTAATAGGGTATTTTTCTCCTCCAGGTTTATAACAATTTAAATGATATATTGTAATTTATAAAATATGCAGAGCTAAATCCATGTTTTAATTACCAACCATATATTTATTTATCATCAAGAATTTAATCCAAAGAGTGTTCCAACATGGAAATAGTTATTATGTGAAAAAAAAGTCAAAATGCAAATACTGTTTACAAGCGTATTGTGTACATTAATATTCATTTTAGTAGCAGAATGAGCCATAATCAGGGCAAGTATCTGTTTCCATAGTTCCCATTGATTTCTTCGGCTGTTTATTGGTTTCAGAAAGTTATTAAACTTGATCCATGTGTATAATACTAATATTATATATATATATACTAATGTGTATAATACTCTACATTACATTACAGGCATGATGGTCAAGTTCTTCTGCATTCAGACGTGGTTTCCTTAAACAACAGACAGAGTGATTAGCTATGGAGTAAGAATAAAAAGACAACTTGTTAAGTACATGAGAACAAGAACAACAGGGAGCGTTGATGGTTTGTGTAATGAGCGATGACCAACAAGAGTTCATGAATAAAACACAGGAAGTTATAACCAACTATCACAGCTCTAACAGTAGCACGCTGCCTGTGCTGCTGCTCGCATACAGATTATGTTTCCATGTTGCAGAGCTGACATGAATGTCGACTAGAGCATTAATTATCTGTGTTCATAAGGGAAACCTACTTATTTCTTGTATAAGAATCTTAATTTATTAATGTATCCTTACATGCAGAGATCAAAATAGCAAAGCCATCAACAGCTTTGTTTTGAATAAAAATGTCATGCTTGACAGTTTTTAACATAATGAATTCTTATTTATCCAGATCTGCACTTTCTAACATCTTTGATTCAAGACATATAGTATAGAGTAGTCCTTTTTAAGGCTGGATGTAATGTTATGTTAAAATTACTTATTGTCTGTTGTTTGAGACATCTGACCTCTGATAAGCCATATTTCTGGTGATATTGAAGCGATTTTAAAAACAGCAGGGCTGGTATCAATGGAACAAGAGTACATTTCGAGGCTCGTACTGTATTATTGGTATGGAATAACGCTTATGCTGGGTAAAAGTCAAAAATATGGTAGCTCTGCAAAAATTCCAGCTCTTTTCTACTGTGCAAAGGGATGCAAATCAGCAGCTGGAGGCTGTGAATGCTGATGGCATCACAGGTTTGGGCTTCACGTCTCTGGTTTCTGGATTCAGGAAACAAATAGAGAACGGACTGTAACAAACACAGGATGAAACCAATGATTCCTCTACCGGCTCATTCTCAGGGTAAAGATTTGTTGCTGTCTTAGAGTTTGCTGGTTAAAGTTCTAATCTATACTGAAGTATTATTATTTATTGACTGCACTGCTGTTTTCTTGACTCATTCCAGAGGCTTTATTACCAACTGGTTCTGTTGGTATTTAAATCTATGCAGGTCGTAAACACTGTCACATGAGGGCTCCATGAGATCTTAAGGGCAATTGATTTAATGTTAATCTATTTAGTCATTAATTAATTTACTCAGCTCATGTGACTAAACAGTTCCCACCTGACTGCCTTGTGATTCAACAACCATCACCAGCATGCCGTGGTGGAAGAAGTATGTAGATCCTCTACAACAGTAGTTCTCAACCTTTTTGAGTCGCGACCCCCAATTTAACATGCATGTTGTCCGTGACCCCCGCTCACTGAACACAATCTCACACGCACAGTTCAGATCACCCAAAAAAGAAACAAAATGACCAAAAACAGGAAACAAAATGATCAAAAAAGACACAAAATGATCTAAAAAGACACAAAATGACCAAAAAGACACAAAATGACTAAAAAAAGACACAAAATGACCAAAAAAGACAGAAAATGACCAAAAAAGACAGAAAATGACAAAAAAAAAGACACAAAATGACTAAAAAAAGACAGAAAATGACCAAAAACAGGAGACAAAATGACCAAAAAAGGCACAAATTGACCACAAAATGATCAAAAAAGACACAAAATGATCAAAAAAGACACCAAATGACCAGAAAAGGACACAAAATGACCAACAAAAGACACAAAAAGACCAAAAAAAGACACAAAAAAACGACCAAAAAAAGACACAAAATGACCAGAAAAAGACACAAAATGACCAGAAAAAGACACAAAATGACCAAAAAGACACAAAATGACCAACAAAGACACAAAATGACCAGAAAAAGACACAAAATGACCAAAAAGACACAAAATGACCTAAAAAAAAGACACAAAATGACCAAAAAAAGACATTAAGTGACCAAAAAGACTAAAACACTTTAACACAGTGGAGACAGAGCTGACTTCCAAAATGATTTTGCGACCCCCAGAAATCATCTCGCGACCCCAATTGGGGTCCCGACCCCAAGGTTGAGAATAGCTGCTCTACAAAACAATCAATATATCAATGTAAAAATATGTAAATACAGGTAAAAGTCATGCATCCAACATTTTACTAAAGTTAACTACAGGAGTAACAAAGAGAGAATGTAAAAAGTAATTATTATTCAGCCTGACAGTGTATTAATATCGATGTATTGTATAAACCATTGCAAGTTATTCTGCAAATGATTCAGTAGGACAGCTTTGTGACAATAGTACATTTACATGATTTTTTCCCCCATTGATGCAATGAAGAACCTTGAAATTATAGTGAAAGATTTAATCCATAGCTTCCCCGAATGATGCATAGATGCAAAAGAAGCGATTTAATATTGTAGCAAGTCAAGGTGAGCCGAATTGTAAGTACTTCACATGCTGCTGGGTTGTTGAATCTATAAAAAATACTCATATTTAATTAACTTCTTCTATTCTGCAAAGAGGTGGGCGTCCTCGGCCAACTTTCTGCCTTTTCTGAGACGAGCAGGCTCCGTTTTTATGCTTCTATAAGTTTGGAAACTGGTAAGATATGAAACTGGAATCACAGGTACAAAAACAATGGTGACACCTCGTCAGGAAGAGAGCTGAAGAACTCTCAAAGTTACATTTTGGCAAGGGAAAAACTAACAAGGCCAATTTAACAGGGACCTTGACCTCACTCAATGTTTCACAATGGAATAGATTGTAGGGTATCCATGGGTGTCAGATTATAGACATGCCCACTTTAAGGTAGTCCCATGCAGTTTGGGCAGAAACCATGCAGTATTTTCATGCAGTACAAATGTGTTATTTTCACCTACTGTGGCTCCGTTTACATGATGACGGTCTGAACAGAAGACGCAAAAGTGGCGTCGCGTCTTCACTTTTTATTCCTCGTTTAGACGAGCGTTTTCAGGAGGAAATCTGCTGCATACGGTGACGCAAAAGTGTGTGAAATGTGATTGTATGCAGCCAGGCGGCATCACTTAAAGCCATAAGAGCATCTTTGGGCATGCAGAAGTTTTCACACCACACATTTTCATCAGCTACTCCTTCCACAAAGTTCTCCTCCATCACTAGATCTCCCAGGTCTCGTTCACAGCCGTCTGGCTCCTCCCACCAATCGCTGCATCCAGAATGTGATGGAGGTAATTCCAGATCCTTCTCTGTTCACTAATACTATCTGTACATATCCTGGACATTTGGTGGAAAGACTCCTGTAAGTTTATTAGAGCTGCCAGAGCAGCTTGAAGGTCCCACCATGGAAATAATCCCACGTTTGTTTATGTATGTGACGTAAACACATACGTGACCTGAGCAGAGTTTTGCGTCTTGCGTGTTTAACTTTTCCACTTTGGAGGGTGGTTTCAGATTTTTTAAGCCCCCAAAACGCCGTCACCGTCTAAACGAAAGGCACTTTCGATAAAATATCTTGTCGTTTTTACCCGCAAGCGTCCTGGTGTAAACGGGGCCTGTATTTAAATATATCTGCATACTGAGGTCCCTAAACAGTCTTGGTATGAGGTATTACTGGAGAGCTGAGACTCTTGTGCACTCTAAGAGCTGAACTGTATTCATGTGTGATGGTGTGACTCTCCTGACTAGCTATTTCATTTTTTTTTTTTTAAACTTGACCTCACAGTGTAAAATAATCTGCTGTGGCCTCTGGGATAATCACAACCTCATGAAATTTCACAACCACAAACTAGAGACCCAGATCATTCAGATGATGGATGGCTTTTCTAGGTATATTGACAAAAAAGCATTTTTTTTTGCAGTTTCCAGAACAAAAGTGCTGCCATGAAGCTGGCTAAAAATTTAATTTTTGCAGCAATCTCCAAAAAGGTCTTGGTGTATTAGAGTGGAGTTTTGGAATAGTTGTTTTTTGTTTAACCATTCTATTTTTCTTTTTTTAATTATTCTTGAGTGGTCAAATTTCTTTTAATAAAGCACCAAATCTGTGTCAAAAATGGTATCAACCAAAAATGGCTTAATTTACTCATATCTTAATGTTCTAAGCCCATGTTAACTCTAAACTTTCAACATTTGAATGCACCGAACTAAACATAATATTTATCAAATATTCTGTAAAACTATAAAAGTTATAAACTGAACTAAACAGGACGCACAATGCTGAGATGCATCCCTTAATCATCCTAAGGTTCCCAGCTTTCAAAAAGAAGACAAAAGAGATTAATACTCATATCATAGAATACTTAAATCATGTGTTTTAAATTCCACACCCTTAACTACAAGGTAAAAAGTGACTATAGCTGTCAAATAAATGCAGAAGAGTAAAAAAATACTGCCTCTCAAATTAAGTGATGTAAAAATATAAAGTAAACATAAAATTCCCCATGACTCCCCAGCAGCCAAGAGAACTCTCTAATTAAGCATCTTGTATGAGTGGTGAAATATCTTTTTAAATGTACAACAGACCAGAGGATAGTTTATTTCCAACTTGACAGGATTCCAATCCATCATCTCAGAATTGCTTGTTTGGAAAAACGCTAACAATGCATATAACTCTTTCTGGATTAAATGAAGACTAATCTCCTGCTAAATGTACAACAAATTACTTTTATCCATAAAAGTACTTTTTAACTATGACATTCCAGCCCTTACATTTCTCTACATTCATAATCCTTAAGCACATGTTAATGAATGTACTAATCATGTGGACTAGAGGTAAGGTTAGCCAGAATATTAAACTCTACTGTAAAGTTCCCATCACTCCGCTTGAAATCCCAGTCACAGTGCAAACACGGCTCCTATACAGCCATAATCTACTTGTTGGAAATCTACAGCAACATCCTTTTTATTCAATAACTAAGATGATTGACATCCCCTTCCATAGCTACTGACAACATAAAAGCCAGCCTGCCAGTAAATCGGCCAACACTCCTAATTCCTTGAAAAAACACAACAAACATCCCTCCACATTGCCCTTCTAAATGTCCGCCGTCCATCCCCCAGGATTTAAGCGGCCCTAATAACAAGCAAACCAAGGCCGTGAGCCCCGCGATTATTCTATCCCTTAATTAGAATTCTCATTATTTACAGAGTGAAGGGAAAGACTCCGCAGTCACATTCACATCAAAGGCGTCATCCGAAGGCAAAGATGATAATTAGATAGTCTAATCTGTTCTCTGAAGTGTCTGTTCCAAATCAACATTTCTGGAGTGTTTGTTTTCCTTCCCCCTCTGCCTTTGCTTTGCTAAGAGACTGATCAATTAAAAGAGATTCACTGGTGACTCATTTTCATTCTGCCATATGCAGCTCTTTCTCTTTTCTCCATTATAGCTGACGAATGTGATTTCTATGTATTTCCTTCACATTTGTTTTCAGAAAAGAGGCCTAGAGAATAAACGAGCTGCAGTTGTGATTTTGTAAAAAAAAAAAAAAAAATACAGAAAAAAAAGAAAAGGAAAAAAAGATAAGCATGTGCAGGTAAACATGTGCATAAAAGTTCTCCTTAAATTTTTGCCTTTGCTGCATTGTATCTTCCCTCAGCAGCATCAACAGATGGCACTGTTTCCCTGCTAACACAACTCTCTCTCTCTCTCTCTCTCTCTCTCTCCCTCTCTCTCTCTCTCTCTCTCTTTTTTCTGTGTCTCTGCCTCTTTGTCTGTCTCATTCCCCTTTTCCCATTTACTTAAGCAGAATGAGGGCACCGGAGAATCATTAAGTGTAACCGCTACCTGAGATTAGCGAGAAGGGCTCAAATGAAGTGTCACTAATATGAGGATTACAACAGCAAAGCCACCTGAAGTCCTACCGGATCTGCTTCTAAACACGAGAACGTGGTGGTGAGAGACGTGAGCAAAACATTTACAACACTTTTATCTTTTGGAGAGATTATATTTCTCTCCTGTTTGTTTCTATATAGCCTTGTAGTAGAGTAATGGCACCATAACGTCATATAATGAAATTAAAATCTAACAAAATGTTCTGTGATAAAATGTAATAACTTTCTGCATCTATTTAAATAAATAACAATTCGTCTAATATTTGGTGATGATTTTGGAGGTTATCCTTTATGAAAAATGAATGAAGCCATTGGAGTATTATGTCTTGGTAAAGTATGAGTGTATAGTACACACAAGTAGGTTAATTTATCTGTTTTTAATTTATTTATTTACAGGAAGGATGCTTGTGAGGGATCATTTTCTGGTTTTAGCAATGGAGACTGGAACTTTGGCCTTATTGTTCTTCATCCTCCCTGTCCATCATTGCTTTTTAACAGAAAAAAATGTGGTATTAACCCACACAAAAGTACAAATTGTTGCACCCAGACCAAACAAACTCTGAGAATACCCCCTGCTGGCTTCCCACCAGTATCCCCAGGTCCCTGTTGGAACACCTGCTGCTACAAAACTGAGATTTATAAAGCTGCAGCTACTCCTGAGTCTGTTTTATAAATCTTAATCTTTGTAGAGCTGGGTGCACATGCACATGTCTAATTTCCATCCATAAAGAGATGTTGGTATGAATGTAACACGTTTACACATCTGTTTGCACATCGATACTTGTTCCATCTCTCACCACTCGTCAGATCTGTCGATGAGAAAAACAGCAAAGAAAGTGCAATTTCACCGACTGTCTGACATGTGAGAGCAGCTCTCACCAGGACGGCTCTGGCTATTTGTAGCATCCTCCACTCATCTGTTACGCTCCTGCACACCATCATCGTTATTATTAATTATCAGAAGGGTCATCAATGATTCATTTATAGCCGTAAAGTTGAAACTGACTTTACAAAGTGCTTCACAACAAACAATCATTAATAGGGGGATAACGGCTCAAAGGTAAATAAAAAGAATGACGAAATTTATCACTATTAATAATTTAAAATTAAGTTTATAAATGTGCCTTTGATATTTTTACAGAATGTTGTTAAGACTTGAAAAATAACAACACAATTAGTGAAACTGTCTAACAACGTTACCCGTCTCTCTGCTCACGTTAAACTGCGTCGTCATCACATCACCAGCAGATATCTCTGTGTGTCTGCTGCTCTGAAGGATGCATGATGCACACTTTATTCCTTTATAATAGAGAAAGAGGTGAAGACATGCAGCAAAGGGACCCAGGGCCGGATCTGAACCTGGCTCCGCTGCGACAAGGACTCAGCCTTAGTGGTCTTCAATTAAACGTCAGAATAGACCACTTGTCAATACCACAACACATATGAGCATTCAACCTGGTCTCACAGAAATCCGTGGAATAGCCACGGATTTCACTACAATGCAAGTTAATGACAGTCATATTTTTCTGGCGAGATCTTCACCATAAAGTGATTATGTACATTCACTGAGTGAGTATTTAGAAAATAAAACATATATTTCTCGCTAGAAATGTGATCAAAATCCATTTTTATGCAGAAACAAAGTCAAAATATAATTTTTTTCACTAAAAATGAGAGAACTGTCCGCCATGTTTTTTGTTCTGACCGCCGGGACCTTGAAAGTCACGTGACTTGGAACAAACCAATAGGAACAAATATCCATGGAATAGCCACGGGATATGACTGTCATTAACTTGCATTGTAGCCAAATCCGTGTCAGTTTCACAGAAATTTGAGCGATTCCGTGGCTATTCCACGGATTTTGAATTAAGCGAAATCCGTGGCTATTTCACGGATTTCTGTGAGACCAGGTTCGAGCATTTGTCAAAATGAATGTTTCGCGGCTCACCGTGACACGGATTGTTTTAAAAACAGCACACATGTCATTATACTTACACATATTATTTTGGTGAATTTAGGCCAACAAACCACTGATCTAGTTTTAGAGCTCACAAATTACTGGTAAGACATTATAAAATACAGTTTAAAAAATTTAAATGTAAGTAAATGGTACATTAGTAGTTACGAGGATCACGTGAGCCACGTTAGTTAAGAAGGTTACGTAAGTTATGTAAAAAAAAAAAAAAGTAATTTACTTCACTTGAACAGTTTTGTTGAATTTAGCGACGTTAGTTAAGCAAGTTATGTAAGTTACATAAACAACTTAAGTTACGTTAAAAAAAGTAATTTACTTTCACAATTTTGATGAATTTAGGCTAAGAAACCACGATAAGTAAGACTTTATAAAAGACAGTTAAAAACTGTAAATGTAAATAAATGGCTGTAAATGCTGGAAGTGAAGAAGTTATGAGGGTCACGTGAGCCACGTTAGTTAAGCAAGTTATGTAAGTCACATAAACAACGTAAGTTATGTAAAAAAAAAAGGTAATTTACTTCACTTTAACAGTTTTGTTGAATTTAGCGACGTTAGTTAAGCAAGTTATGTAAGTTACATAAACAACGTAAATTACGTTAAAAAAAAGTAATTTACTTCACTTTCACATTGGACACAAACCCCGATCCCCAGGTTAAAGCCCCTGGACTATTTAAATTACATTGCATTTTCTAAAGTTGTGCATGCATATGGTTTTGCTTTGCAGTGACATTTTGATTATGTTCATTTCATTCTCACCTCTATAATTTAACGGTTTAGATAATCTTGGCCTGTTTATGTGTGATTGTCTGCTCGTCTCTTGTCTCTGTGAATGCCAAACCTATGAATAAAAGTTGGAACAAAGATTGTGCTTTTAAAGATTTGAAATCCTTGTGCATACACAGTTCTCGAAGGTAAAGGGGTTGACCTGTTTTTTTAAAAAAAAGTTTTGTCTCCATCTACTCTTCTCTTCATGATTCAGCTTGACCTGCAGATCTGTTGTTACCTGTTCGGAGCGTTTTCATGGGCAGCCGTCACCCAGAGATCTGGCTGAATCAATCAGTGGCAGTACTTTGCTGAGCACTGGGAAAATGAAAAGCAGTGAAAAGAAACACGTGTTGTGACTAAACCTAAGTTCTTATTCTTAAATCATGAGCTCTTGTCCTTGCTGTGCTACGAGAGGGAATGCTTTAGTGAGATGATCAATAAGTGTAGGCTGCATCAGCTGGAGAGCACTAGAAAGAGAGAGACAGAGGCTTTGAGATCTTCAAAAACTAACCGAACACAATGTTTTATTTGCAAAGGATATTAAAAGAGAATTTTTGATGGCTGCACTCACACAACAGGCTACTGAGAGTCTGAATCCTCAGTTACCACAGTCCACATAACAGGGGATCGAGGGCTGAAAATTGCTTTCAAGTAAATAAAGCTTTTCAGGCCCAAGATTCCATCAAAACAGAGAACTTCTACTGAATAATGATGCTGACTGTGCATTGGGAATTGTCTTGTTTTTATTTTTTAGATTATTTTTGTTGCATTTTGGCCTTATTAGCTGAAACAGAGAAGAGAGAAACACAATCTTAAAAAAGATGGGACAGAGAAGGCAAATGCCACTTCACCCTGACTTTAAAGCAGGATGTAGTATTTATGTGCTGCGTATTGTAGCAGCCTAATATATCCGTGCACTCTTCTGCTAAAGAAACATCCTGCTGTGAGATTTATACTGGATTTCTCTAGGTCATTTCAGATGTATAAATCATACAACATATACATGTAAAAAAACCATCTCATTAGCTCAAAGTTGATATTGATTTATAGTGTTGAACATTACTGGGAGAAATATTGCAGGGAAAGCCTGCTTTATGTGAAGTCCTGCAAAGTTACTTTCCACTGAACGTCCACACTGCTTGTACCTCAGCAGGGATCAAAGTTAACACATATCTCGCACTGAATACAGTGAAATTTTTTTCCATTTGCCTTCACTGGTACCAACGCCCGAATAGAATTTAGGATTGCCTATTCTCTTGCTCTTTCAATACTGTCTTTGCGGTCTTTCTTTGGCTAGAAAGTGTTCAAAGTGCTCATTGATTGGTTGTATCAAAGGGAATTCCTCACATCAGGAAACATAAATAATGGAGAGGTGTGCAACGAATGGCTGGAAGGAATGTGAACTTTTCCCTGTGTCCAATTAATGTTTTAGCTGACTTCAGCTGGGGGCAGGTCCCCACAATCAAGATAACAAGGTGTTCAAGTGAGAAAGGGGACAGCTGTGTCGCACAGAGGGAAGCAGTCACAGGAACAATAGCCAATAGTTATGTATGGATCTGCTTCAGTCTATGGGCAAGGAGCTGAACAATCAATGTAATGACATATCTCTATGAACAGGCATTTATTAGACTTTGTTCTGTAATTTTGAATGTCAACAGGGCTATGAAGCAATAACTGATGGAGATTATATATTCCAGTATATGTCTTGATTAGGCTTATTAAGTTATTACAGTATACTGAGCTCATTAAAAATCACAACGTTATGATTTTCAATACAAACGGTCCTCTTTGGTGGTGAGATGCTGTATTGACTTGATGTATTGTAGTGCACACATGAATTAATGCAGCCGATGAAAGTAACAAGCTAACGTTATGCTAAAGCAAACTACTCCAACATCACATGACTATCGTTGCAGTCGGTTGCCAACAAGCTAACCAGCTGTTCTGACAAGTTAGCGAAACCCAGCCTAATAAACTGTTTATTAACAGAATTTGCAGTTTGCAAGAGCACTGAAAAACATGACTAGAGTCTGTAAGTAGGACTTGTGGTGACGGTTCATATCCTACAACTACTGTCGTCTCATTTAGCCACTTGTTAGCAACCGTCTTTTTAAAGGACATGTAAAAACTCCAAAATTCACAAGTGGCACTTACTAACATATTTTTTGTCTTACAATAAACCGTGAGCATCTCTCAAGCTTGTGTTACCACAGAACATATTTTAGTCATCAAACCAATAACCCATTCAAAATCCTCATTGAGTTTGAGAGGCTTGACCGCATGGCGCTAAAATGCTTACTTCAAACCGGGTTTAATGACTCAGTTCCTGTGGCATCCAGATCATTCTCCAACGCTGAGTTTGTTTTTCTAACCCACTTTAGATGAAACCATCTAAACCTCCTTCCTCTGTTTGACGAATGTCTCAACACAGAGTCGAATTGCTGAATTTTACCGTTTACTGGCTAGTTCAAAACCAAGTTTATCATCTCTGCCGTCTGCTCTCTCCCTTTATAGTCTCCTAGCGATGCAGAGAGGAGAGACTGACCCAGACTAGACCCAGACTAGACCAGCTCCGTCACTGGCCACCAGTCTGCTGATGGGTCCATTTTCTGTCACCACAGGGCATCAAAGCTAACATCTAGTTTCATTTTCATGTTACACTGGTTACAGAAAATACACCAAACACAGTTGTCACTCATCTGAGGATAACAATGTGCTTTTCTTCACTGTGACAAGAATGTGAAATTAAGGAGAAACTTGTTAAGTTGTTGATTTTTACTCATTTAGTGGTTGGCTAGTTGCTAGCTAGGTTGCTAATTCCACCATGCTTTTTATGCTAAACTGGACTTTATCTGTTCTGCCTTTAAATCTACAAAGTTTCCCTTCAAGTACCCTATTTAAACACAGCATAAGACACAAGACCTAAGTAGGCTAATATAAAACACACAGCACTGTAGGCTTTTTTTCCTTCACACACAGATACCGTAATATACCATCTACCCTACATAAGCCTAGTTTGAATATCATACATGAAATGGGTCAACACATTATCTGCAAAATATAACAATTTTGATTTTACTCTGGTCCACTGAACACAGACCAGAACACTATATGTCATAACAACCACAGCTGTGAACTTGAGCAGCAATAAGGAACATTTGCATATAGTCCATAATTTACATAAGCCATTGTACTTGCTATTTACTTGAAGTCACATATTGTGCAATCTAAATCTAACCTACTTTTTGCTCACTTACCCAGAAGTTTTGTGCATTTTGTTTATTCTCAATTGCAGGCACATTAGAGAAAAAAAGGCTATGACAACATAATATGCCAGTGCTATTATACAAACTCTAATTGGGCATTCTAAGACTTTCAGCAGTTGAGCTACTTTAGAGATGCATCATACTCATAAAACAAGAATTACATACAAAGTAGCAGGGAAGTAAACACAAAACAAAAAACTGTTGTTTTTCGCTTGTGTTTCTTCACATTCACCCCTGTGAGTGCACTATTTTAACCCTGGACACTTAGCTGGTCCACTCAGTAGAGGCTCTAGTGGTTTACTTAAAAAAATCTTGACACTAAAAGGCCAAGTTTCCTTTCCTCCATATCTGTGGCACCAAGAAAATGAATGGTATTGCTGCCATAGAATAAAATCCCACATGAATTTAATAGGAATATAATAAAGATTTTAAATATTAAAGGGAAAAACAACTTGGGTATTATTTTAGCTCAGTTCATTGCTTCTATCAGTTGTAATATTGTATTCAGCAAGTTATTTTCCGAGATTTAAGAATGCAGCATAATTATTAAAAATGATTCTATTTTTAGGCCGACAGAGCGTCACAGCTCTACTGAGCCATGTATTCCTAATAGACTTCAGTAGTAACAACTTTATGAGCTTCTTTAAATGATAAAATCCTAATTAGTAGAGACAGAATACATCATCTCCTGCCCTCCACCAGTACTGATTTATCTTCAAATACAGAAAACTTAGAAACAGTTGGAAAAACCTGATACATATTTAGAGAGTTTTTTTTCTCCCATTGACCTTCACCAATTAACCTCAATGTCTCCTTCATCTGAGCCATCAATTACACATCTTACACATCTTACAAAAGCCCCAAACTAGACTGCAGCAAGAAGTTAGCACTTCTTAACTACATATTATGAATATGACTACTAACAGGCTATGTACCATTGTCTTTTATTGAAGCTCTAATTACACTTCTTCTTAAAGAGCCCACTTTTTATCTAGGGTTTTTTGCTGAATAAGCCTATGTCTAAACTATTGTTTTCCCCAAAGATCTTTAAGAAAGCAGTCACTAATCAGCTGTCTGATTTTATCACCTCTGCTCAGCCAAACTGCACAGTCCTGTCTTCAGTTCATTTCTGTTTTTTGTAACTCACTTTTTCATCCGCATCACCTGAACTACTCCTGTTCATCATCACGTCTCTGCAAATAAAGATTTTGGGCTTTCAATCTGTGTTCTAAGTTTTGCTTTTAGGTCATTTTCCTGTGTGATACCAACCATTGAAGGCAGATGGCCGCCCACCCGGAGCACGGTTCAGCTCCAGGTTTCTTCCTGTTGAAGCCGAGGTTTTAACTTGCCGCTGTCACTTTGATTGCTCAACGGGGAATGTTGGGTCCCTGTAATTAGCTAGCGCTATGTAAATAAGCCTGACTTGACTTGACTTAAATAGGTCCATCAGCACAATGAACACGCGGCGTCAAATGATCATACATGTTGTAAACAACTTCACAGTTTCATTAGATTAGTGACGTCTTTGTGTAAGTGAACCCAGAAATTAGAGCACGTGTAAGGTTGCTTGTCAAAGTCGAACAAATTCATGCTCTAAGCTATGGATTATGTTTTAACGACAGTTTGGGTTGTAATCTTACAGTTTGCCAGTTTATTTTCCCAAATACATTTTAAAAACGGTTTATAACCCTTATGATGTTTGTTTCACTCCTGTTATATTCTTAGTGGTGCTGCAGCCTTTAAAATTGTATCAATTACTTTAATGAGTACAGTGTTACTATGATTTCCAAGAAATTGAAAAAATGAAATATAATTTCTAATTTAAAGGTTTTTTATTAAAATTTCATAGCCTATATCATTTTGGTGTCCAGTGGATAACTCAACAGTGCTCATGTACAACAACCTCCATTTCTTGAGCTGCAAACGACTGGACATATACATAGAAACTGAAAGTCATATCGCATTAAAAATGCATGTGACTATCTTGCGATTAAGGAAAGAGAGATGGACTCAATTAATTTCATGTTCAATTAAGTTTAATGTACATTCTAATGGTTTTGAGCACTGTGCTTTCTCTTTATGGTCCCCATTTCTTACTATACCACAAATCTACAATAACACTGACTGACTTGAGTCATGCACATGCACTCTCACACGTCATACATATAAAAAGGTTCTCATGTTCACTTGCCTGTATAGGTACATCAAATCCTAACTTATGCATGGAAATAGCCATCTAGATTTCTCTTTTTTTCTGCAAACACAAGCTTTATGAATGAGGTCTCATGAGACACCAGCATTGCTTAGGCGAGGAAAGACATACATGCACATGCAAATATTCACATGCAGATGGATTGCACATGTAAGATGATTAATTATTAATGATGCAGTATATATTTTCCTTTATGTTTGTATGAATCTGGATTTTGATGCATAACCATAACAAAAACCTCATAACCTTCATAGATCAATATGTACTATCTCATTGCTGCTTACAGGAAGAAGAAACTTAATGCTCAGATGAATAGATGAAATAAAATTAAATGTGTGTTGACACTTTCTGCTTGACTGTCATGATGTGTTTGTCACATTTTCTCATATGTTGCACATGCAGTTGCACCCTTAGTTTGAGGATTAAAAGTTTGCAGAAGTAAACAAGTCAATGAGCTGAATGAACCGCTGCTCTGGAACACGGCATCACATTTCACATGCTATAAACAAAAGTGAAACAAAAGAAAAAGAAGAAAAGGAAAGTTTCACTGGTTCCAGCAGAAGAGATTTTGGTTCCAGCAGTCACCACATTTGCTAAACTTCCACATTGTTGTCAAGGAAACCAAATGACTTTAGCTTATAATCCTCAAGCTCGTGTGCCCCAACGGTTCAAACCATGTCAGTCTGTCGCAGCACGCATGCAACAAGACAGAAGTGAGGTCAGCCTGCAGGAACAACAATAGTATGATTGCATAACTGTTGATGCCAGCCTTCAGATTTATCACAAGTATTTATCTTTGACACGCAGGCATTTGTAGTAATTTATGGGCTATTAAAGAAACTAAAAAGTGTGACATTCACCTTTATTTTCCAGCTGCCAGCATGTCTACTATTGCCATAAAACAACAACAGTAAAAAGAGGCAGGCAGTTGTCACTTCTTCCAGCACGTCTGTGTAACGAGGCACAGATCAATGTTCTCATCAAATGGGCGCCACAATCTTATAAAACTCTTACTGCTTCTCCCTCTTTCATCTCTCTGTAGGACACATGCATGGACATGCTGTCAGCTAAACACAATTTGAGTGGTTGTGATATTTACTGCGAGAAATGTCAATGTGAGAATGCCTCTAGATGCAGCTGTAGCCATCCTTCTGATTTAATTTATAGTTGTGGTTGTGATGACAAAGCCATAAGATGATCTTATAGCTATCGTAGCAGGTTTGAAGGGGCTTTAAGTATCGAAACATTGCAACATCTGTGGAAACTCATTCTCTGTGATTGGTGCTGCTCCATCTAAGGTGTCTACAGTTTCCATTTTCAATCAAACATAACAACAAATGAAAAAAGAAACAAATGATGCTCACGCCTGGAGGTCAATGTGTGACACATTTATCATATGACAGTGAAACTAAATGTGATCACTGTAATCAGATTGTATGTCACTCACTTTGTGCACCTGGATCGTTTTATATTCTTCAGATTGCGTTAACTGGTTTTCACTACATGATTATCATGGCTAAGATATTCATTCTAAGGTTATTATCTCAATATGTATAGAGCTTCTAAAAAATAACAATCTGTTGCTTTATTTATTGTGTAAGTGTAGAGTTTGTAACCATAACAAGGAATATAGGACACCAGAAGTTTAGTAGTCTATACTATTACCAGACAAACAAACAAAAACAAGGTAATAAATCCTATTTCATTCTTTCTGTCAGTATGAAATACCTGGACGACTATGAACTCTGGCCATCGTCCAGAATTCATAGAACCTTAGTTACATCCGTAACTCATGTTGTATTTCAATTTTCCTGACCCGCAGAGTTCATTCTCATCCAGGTATTTCATACAGGAGTCAGAAAAAATTCATAGAACCTTAGTTACATCCATAACTCTCGTTATGTTGTCAGCTTCCCTCCACTCCCTTGGTCTGCCCTTTCTCCACCTGGTGCTGAGAGAGCAAAGAGAAAGGTGCAGTGATGACTCAGCGGTTCGCAAACTTGTTGCTTTCACGACCAATTTTAGCCGCTCTGTTTCAACAATGTTAGGGAATCCAATTGGGATGTTCTGTGGTGATTAAATTGAAACTTAGCCCGGTTTCTCTCCGTGCCGTAGAGTGGGGGAGCTCTGTGTGCTGCATCAGAGAGAAGCACCGGGCATCTCCGGTTATCTCCGGTTATCTCCGGTTATCTCCGGCAGCTGTTCTCAACCTTGGGGTCGGGACCCCAACTGGGGTCGCGAGATGATTTCTGGGGGTCGCCAAATCATTTAGGAAGTCAGCTCTGTCTCCACTGTGTTAAAGTGTTCATGTGTTTTAGTCTTTTTGGTCATTTTGTCTTTTCTTGGTAATTTTTTTTTCTTTTTGGGGTCATTTTGTGTCTTTTTTTGGTCATTTTGTGTCTTTTTTTGGTCATTTAGTGTCTTTTTTGGTCATTTTGTGTCTTTTTTTTGGTCATTTTGTGTCTTTTTTTGGTCATTTAGTGTCTTCCTGGTCATTTTGTGTCTTTTTTGGTCATTTTGTGTCTTTTTTGGTCATTTTGTGGTCAATTTGTGTCTTTTTTGGTAATTTTGTTTCCTTTTTTTGGTCATTTTGTTTCTTTTTTGGGTGATCTGAACTGTGCGTGTGAGACTGTGTTCAGTGAGTGGGGGTCACGGACAACATGCATGTTAAATTGGGGGTCGCGACTCAAAAAGGTTGAGAACTACTGCTCTATGGTACCTGCAGCACTGCAGACAGTGAGTACCGTCACATTTACAGAGTTTAAGGTACCAAAGTATCAGTTCTCTAAAAATAATGTACAAAATCCTATTAAACGAACAATACACTTAATTGATATTAAAAAAAGAACCAAGATAAAGGTGCTTGATTATTATCATAATATATATTATTAACAGGATATCAATATTTCCCTTTTAAATATTAAAGTTATTGTCAATACCTGTCCAGACTTTTACTAATCTATCTCCTATAGTTTAATAAACTCTCTGGAAGGGTTATTGGGACAGGTACGGCGGATACAACCAGTCACTTTTATGATTTTTTATTACGTCCACATACACAACAAGCATCACACACTGTAGCTGCTACACTATGATAGCATACCGCTAGTCAGCTTATTAGTGGCGTTAATTAGAAAATTATATAGTGATGTTGATTAGGTTGTAAATCTGAAATGCAAACATAAACACAAAAACCCAGAATTAATGAATGAAATTATACACTCATTCATACGGTATTTAAACACCAACAATGCTCAACCAGCAACCAGGCTAGTAAATTAAACCAAAACCAAAAGGTGAGACACCTGCTGGAAAGTCCTACAACACCCCTATATATGGTGACACCCCTTCATCAGATGTTCTACTGCATTTTATGGATATTGTCAGTGGATAGCCAACCTAATGTGCTTTGCATCTAATGCTACACTGACGATTTATGTTTGAATGTTCTGCAGAAGAGTAACAAATCTTTGCTTTTCCATGTGTGACAGCTTAAGGGGCACAATCATTATCCAAGACATTGCCTTTAACTGACAAAGAATCTGTAGCTGCCCTGCGTATAATAGAAATCAGTTTTAGGAATGTGGATGATGCTGGGGCGCTGCCTGATGGAAAATAAATAAATAAATTCCAAGTTCATCATGCAAATTCATCCTCCCAACCGTGGCACATTCTTCAAACAGACACCTCCTCTGGAGAGAGGGAGACACAGTCTGATAAAGAGACAAATGAGCTAGTGATCTCCATACCAGCTCTGTGCTCGTGTGCTCTGCTCTTCTTAGGTGTGTGTGTGTGTGTGTGTGTGTGTGTGTGTGTGTGTGTGTGTGTGTGGGGATGGCAGGGTGGGAGCTTCAATGACCTTTGCAATGATGACAAGCATGTCCAGGAACAAGAGCGTGCATGTGGGCTTTATTTATCCTAAGTGATTACTGATCTGTGCTGTATACGAAAGCGAGCTCATAAATAGTCGAACCTCCTCAAGAAACGCTGCAACCCTTGCTACTGCAGCAGGAACCATAATTATATGATTACACAATAATTACACATAATTACATGATGGTATACAGCACACTAGAACGGATTCTGTTATTGTGACACAATTGTTGTTTGGAAATCTGACAACAAAAGGTGTTTAGCTATTAGGGCTGTGGCGATTATTTCCATTAGTGGTAATTTTTTTTCCATAATAATTGGTTCTTTGTTAGAAAATTGTTTAAAAAATGCAAATAAGTATTTCTCATAGCTGAAGATGAAGTCCTTAAATCGGTTGTTTTGTCCATTCAACAGTCCAGAATCCCAAAATATTCAATATAGTGACATAAAAAAGCTGCCTGTTGGAAGGCTACAATTGGCAAATATATATCATGAGACTCAGTACAGCAGCAGAGACACAACCAACTGTGCAACTGCTCACTGAACACCAACAATATGTCTAACATGTTTCCGGCTCTCCTCTCCTCTCCTCTCCTCTTCTCTCAGCAGATAATGTATTCAGATATACCAACAAGGTGATAACAAAATTGCCTGACATTTCCAGATTTATTGCTGTATTTTCTTATTATCGCCAAAGAAATATACAGAGATTCTGTCCCATAAATCATAGTGAGAGAGCAATGCAGACACTATTGTGTTTAGCCCATTGCTACCATTTTTTGGATTAGAAATAAATTGCTGGCTCATTTTCACAAATAGAAACGAAAAACCACCGCTTGAGCCACAGCGTGACTTTCTCAAGAAAGTGTTTATCAATGGATGGATTTCCTGAGTGTTGGTGCTACATGGGGATCAATTCTGATTAGCTCTTACTGCTTTTGACAATGTACTTAGATGCTTCTGCATTTTGTAATATTTGTTTCCTCTCTTCTCTAGCCGTGCATTAGGCTGAGTGCTTCACGCTAGTGTTGGATCGGAATGTGCACATTTCTGAACAGAAAAATGTACTTTAATGCAATATAAAAGAGGAGGATTTATGTATACGTGTTATGACAACAGATGACATACATTTGTGATTTATGGGCCAGTCTTGCAATAAACATTTCCACGGCCATACGAGCGGTGCTCTGTGAGGAGATCCTCTCTTTTTCTCCTCCACTTTCCCACTATATGTGAAAATACATTATGCTCAATGCCATGCATGAATAGAATTTCACGTGGAAACGTTTAAATAAATATTACTTCATATTTATTTCATCGTATTTTACAAATAATACTTGTGCAGGTTTCATGATGCAGCTGGGCGGCCTGGGTCGTGGTGATACAGATTTTTTTTGTGCACAGAATGATGATGATAACACTGCTCAAGCAGAGACCTTACACACGATACACAAGGTGTCATTTCTGGTGTTAGAAAACAGATTTAGACTCGATTGGGCTGTGACCTTTCCCAGCACTGTTGAGGGCAAAGGATCCGACACAGACTTTTTTAATATTTATGGGCTTTTTGATGCCACACAAGGTCAAAGCAGATGTTCTTCCTACACTTCCTAGATAGTTCTAGCCTTTGAATCTGAGAAGATGTTTTTCTGTTTAGAAATCACTTTTTCATGCTCAAAGTCAGCACATCACTGGGAAGGGTAAGAAAAGGGATTTTAGGCAGTTTACTTTCAACTCCGGGACAAGAATGCACGCCCTAAGTTTAGGATCTGCCTGCCTGCTCCTCTGCTATCCACAGCTCACATCTTATATTACCATTTCTGCAAGGTTAAAAGCTTTTGTGCTCTTTAGACCAGAGGGTTGGTGATAGACTGATGAACTGGGGTTTCTGTTACAAAAAACCTAGAAGATTCAGTGTAAAGGACTCCAGTGGAGAAAATCCAGTCAAATATCTGTTTATTGTGCTTAGAAACAGTTAATAGGCAGGTTAAATAAATAAATAAAGACATCATCAATGCACACTGTTCGTTGCACCTTATTTGTTTCATAGCACCAACATTTTTATACTGTATATTCATATTTATTCTGCACGGGAATTCTATTCTACTCCTTAATACATTAATTAATCTATCTATCTATCTATCTATCTATCTATCTATCTATCTATCTATCTATCTATCTATCTATCTATCTATCTATCTATCTATCTATCTATGACATATCAGTTCATAGTATTTTTAATTGGTAAGTCAGCTAATTTTATATTCCAAACAAAATAAACTTCCCATCAATAGACAGAGTTATTAGCAATTTCAAAAATAAGCATGCATAATAAAGCTTTTTTTTTTCCCCCCAGTAGACAGGTGTTTGAATTAGCGTTTTGCCACATACACTCAAAACCATATATCTATTCTTTATACGTTAATGTATTAGACATTAAATGCCTATCATGAATAAAATAAAATAAACTTGCGGAGGTATGACTATTTATGAGCTCGCTTTCGTATCCAGCACAGATCAGTAATCACTTAGGATAAAGGAAACATCATCATCTCTGAAGGTTAAAAGCTTTTTGCTCTTTAGACCAGAGGGCTGGTGATAGACTGCTGTCCATATATCTAGTCTTTGTGCATTAATATTCAAATTTTAATGTGACGTGATGTCCATTATAAATAAACTAAACTAAATAAATTTAACACAGTGAAAGTCACACCCACATATTATGGACATGAGACAGATCTGTGTTTCCAGACTGGATTGGAACATTGACAATATCTCTGCAGATCTTTGACGCAATGAGGAGTTCCAAGCGAGAGCGTTGTGAAGTTACAGTGAAATATTACTGCAGATTTACATTAGTTATTATCTGGTTTGTAATATGCCGAGGCTGAGAACGACACCAGTCTGGAGGACGATGAAACCAAATAGACTTTATCGCTACACATCAGATTAAATATATCCCGTGTTTTTTATCACAGTTAAGCAAATATGACAAACAATGGATCATTTAGAAAATGACATAATAACCTGTAAATGGTCACCACACCTTCCTATATGAACAACAGGTACTGCAGCTGCTAGAAGAGATTTACAACACTTCCTCTCCAAGGAAGGTGAGACTAAATTACATGAGAAACAGATGACAGCACACATGAACGTGAATTCATTTTCACACTGCCGGCATATAAAATCTAAAACCACCTGACAAATTACATGAGAAACAGATGAAATGGTGTTGCTACAGACTCACAGATGCCTCCATGTTTAAAGGGAAGCCTGCACTGCCACTGCTCACAAAGCAATAAAGCTCCAAAGGTCTGTAGAGGCAACTATAAAGATGAATTTGGTCTCATCATTGGGAAAGCTTCAGCATGACCAGGACCTCCGAGAACAGTGTGTAGACACATAATATTACATATAAATAAATACAATAAACATATACTGTAATGCTGCACATAAAATAAACATTTCCAAGCCGTTAAAAATGGGGCTTACTTATACAGCCACTGTACTATTGAGTCAAGATATTACCTGCAGAAGCACTTGAACGAGTCCCTCAGTAAACATAAACCAGTAAATTTCATTTTCCTTCATTTCCTGAGCTTTACTTTTAAATGTATTTCTTAAAATAATGCTATAGCTCCAGGCGTGTATATATATATATATATATATATATACTCCAGCCTGACATCATGGCAACATAGCCAAAGGGAAGAGTTTTGAAAATGTATTCAATATCAGATAATTTAATTCAGATCTCTTAACACTTTGGTGCAGTGTGTTGAGTAAAATTAGAGTGTAGAGCTGGGGTCCTCTCACCTCTTTTCTTTGTTACATATTACTAGTGCAGTGCCTGTAGGAAGTATGTATTCATATAGTGGGAGATTAAGTAGATTTTTCAATTATGGCCAAATGAGGTTGTGTGTGAAAGAGGTGTAATACTCTTGAGTAGTGTTAATATACAAAGTGTATATTGGGTAATACATGGATGTACTTTGAGATATAAAGAGACACAGAAATAGTTATTTTAAGAAAAAGAAACTTATATATACATATATACAGACATATATAGGAGGGATAAGTTTACATGCAGCACCAACAGATGGATGTGAATAACACAATTTGCACATTACATGCAGACCACTACAACGTCTGCAACTCCATAAAACACTTACTTTTCATAAGGTACCACACCATCCAGCACATACACATTGAACATTGATATTCGCTGGAAACTATTTGAATATTATTGGAAAATCGAACCTTGTAGCGCACTTTAAAACTCCTAAAGATAGGTAGGCTAAATAGACTTCAGATGAGATGAGTCAGGGTGTAAATACAGAGTGAATTGTGTTACTGACTAGCGGCTTCTTGCATTTATAGATCGATTGTCAAATAAATGGTTTATGTATTTGGAATTTTTGGTCAAACAAAACATTTTTCTGTTTTTGAAGAAGTCATTTTTATTCTGGCCATTCTTTGACATTTCACAGACTTTAATCAGATTATCAACTGACAGGATGACCTACGGATTAATCAATAATAAAAAGAAACGCTAGTTGCAACCCTGCTAATTTTAGCATGCCAAAGTGTTATATTAGGCAAAGAATAGGGCTATTAAACCAAAAAAACTGCAGTGTAAGACATTTGGTGCAAGTGCCTAATATTAGATTTACTTGGGAGGTGGTTAAGATTAAGATTAAATTAAGATTAAGATTAAGATCCCCTTATTAGTTAGTTATTTGGAAACACCAGTGAACACACCTGCGTACACTGTAAAACCCAATGTTGCTTGTTTGTTATTATAACTAATTTTTCCTTTTCAAAACAAAAAATATTTGTGCAAAAAGTAATTTTAACTTAAAATATTAGGTCAAATAGCAAGATTCATTTGAGTTAACTACATTGTCTTTGTTGTCTCGACATAAAATTCTTTCGCAGCATGGAAACTCAAATATTTAAGTTGAAACAAAAGTTGGGTTTTACAGTGTAGGAGCAGTGGGCAGCACATTATCCTCCCGGGGAGCTGTGTGGTGGGTTAGTGGTAACTTTTTCCCCTCATTAAACGTAGATCTTTCAATCAAGCCAGCAGCTGAGTAATACCTGATCTGGCAAATTAACAGCACCATAAAACAACCATCCATCCACTTTAGTGTACAGCAGCGACATCACCGGTCCCCGTAGCTCCACTTGACTGGGTGTCAGGCCTGATAACGTCTATTCACCATATGGCTGCAGAGTTGAACCCTGCAGAGCAAACACTACGGACCTAACTATCCTGTAACTGGCTTTGTCAGAGAGCCAAATTGATCTACTTACCTCTTTTAATTCATTGTTTTCTACCCTGGGAAAAAACCCACCTGTGGCCTAGTTTTTCACTAAAAGATAAAATGGAGCATTTGTTGAAATTCTCCCTCCCATTTGCCAACAGCTGAGGGGATTTAGTGCTCCGGCCCGTATCAGATTCTGAGAGAGCATGGTGACCACAGGTCACTGTGTAATGGCAAGGTGCCATGGCCAAAAAAGTTTTGAGATAAGATATGAATTCATACTGCTTACTGATGTACTTGTTCCACTTTTAAAAGATAGACAGCAAAGCTAGTTACTCCATCTTTCACAGCCATTAAGCTTGAAAATGTTTACACCTACAGCAAACTGTCGGATTCAGTGGACATGGGACTGTCTAAACTCATACATTCTGTGAAATGAGCAGTGTCTTACAATATAAAAATATGTAACTGATGTAAAAATGTTAACAAGAGAACTACATTATCCTCCCACCAAATCATTTAATGAGGGCACGGCTGGAAACAGGTGTCTCACAGACAGAACGGGTGCTGTGGATGCATTTGCATTCAGATCTAACAATCTGTTCAATTCTTTAAGGGATAGCTGGGTAATTTTGCTTCCTTATTGAGAGTTCGATGAGAAGATTGACACCACTCACGTCTGTACATTAAATTATGAAAACACTGCCAGCAGCTGCATAGTTTGGCTTAGCATATGACTGGTAATGGGGAAGAGAAGCTCGGGTCCGTCCAAAGTCAACAAACCTGCCCACCAGCATCTCAAAGCTCACATTACACCTCATTTGTTTATCTGTACAAAAAAAAAAATGACGGCTTGCTGTTTTATGTCTATTGACTATTTCTTGGCTGCAAGCAGTTGAATTGATTTGAGTTCATTGAACTTGTATAACCAAGTTGCCTTAGAAGTATAAACTTATAATAACCTTTCAGGTGATAGACAGGTGAAAACGGTATGCCCATTTCATGCTGTTGTCTCATTATCCAATCCAGACGGAAGGGAATTATTCTATAATTTGCATCCACAGAATGTAGGCTGCATTACAAACTTCATGGTTCTTTCTGTTGTTGCAGCTCTTTACCCTGCAGTGACAAGCTTTATATCTGCATCTTTATAGTCCAGAAAATAAGGAACTGACTAAACAAAAGTTTGGACGATATTCACATTTGCGATTCAGGGTTAGAGGCAAGCGAGCACGACAGAAACTGAGAGGAACTCAGGGAGACAAATTCTTGTTTTTATGTAGGGAAATTGCAAATTAATGAGCGTCAAACATGCATGTAGTGTATACTGTATGGTATACTGCTCCATGTGAGGGTCAAGCTTTTCTCTGAGAAAGCAGCCCTGTCGAGAGAGATAATGTCTAATTATCTTTGATTAATACGGCTTTGCTTCGTATCAAACACACAAACTCTGTAGACAAGAAACAAAGCCTGAGTTTTAATTGTTAGGATGCTGAAATGTCTAGAAGTTACTGCAGCAAAAAGAAAACTCCTGGATTGAAAACACTGACTATCAGAAATTGGTGCCCTGAAATGGCGTGAGAGCATTCATGGTTGGATTCTTTTCTCTGAAATACAAATTGCTGGATCCTTATTCAGATGATGGCTGACGTAACACAATCTGAGAGGTATTTGTTTGAGTCTGAGGGAATTTTAAAGTTACCACTGCTTCTTTATGGGATATGACAGGCATTTGCTAGTCTTTTCTGGATTTATGTGTTATTGAAACAAACCTCTCACTGATATCCATTCTTTGACTTTGTTTGTTTGACCCTGTGGTTTAAAACAATGGAATACTTAGGAAGTATCATCGCAGATCACAATTTACATCCTCGGTTCAGAGAGGCACTTATCGTAAATTCACCTTTCCTCCATCAGTCGGTGTCTGACTCTCTCTCTGCCTCCACAGTTCCTCTGACAGTTTCTCTTCCTGGCTCTTGTTGTTTTTTTCCCACAGCTCTGCTTGAAACAACAACAGAGAGAGAGAGACATGAGAATAGCAGTGATGAAACACCAGTCTTCATTTAAACAATAACTGGCAAAAATAAAATATTTAGGCCATTAAGTCTTTTAGGATCAGCTGGATTGTTTGGTCGAGCAGATTTTGAGTCACTAGATCTTATAAAAGAATCCACTAGATGTCCCTGTGTCTAATTATTTAATTATTAATTAGCTTTATTTATGCTCCCTTTACCTGCGTGAATAGATGTCACCGTCATGACGTCAGACTTCCATGTAGGGGTGCACCATATCGTATCGTTCACCATTATACCGATGTATTTTTTATGATGAAAAAAAAATTAATATAATGATATTGGCGACATTCCTACTTCTTGATGTAGTGGCGTGAGGGTTTCCCGTTAATTACTGAGACCGCGGCAGCCTGACATAGTTTATGTGCTGTGCTAACGTCACATTTCAAGCTACTTAAAGTATTTTTACACGTTTGATGATTTAAAGTTATTTTGCATTATGTTGCCGTTATCTTAATCATCCTGCTCATCCTGTTTGGTGACAGGATGTCTGTGAATGTTCCTTCTGTTGTGTGCCAATGTGATTGGAAATTATAGTTTTTAGAGGCTTATCATTTTCTAAAAAACATGCTCTACCAAACTGTCTGTTTGGCCTTTTATAGTAAATGTAGTTAAACTAAGCCAGTGTAATTATTATTGAACATTTGTTCCTTTGATCATTCATTGTTGTTAATTTGTTGCACTACCAGTCAAAAAGTTTGGACACACCTTCTCACTTAATGGATTTTTTTCTTATATTATTATTTTCAACATTGTAAATTAATATTTTAAAAAACCAGAACTGTGATGGAACACATATGGAATTATGTAATGAACAAAAACGTGTTAAACAAACCAGGCTATGTTTATATTTTAGATTATTCAGCCTAACCAACTTTTGTTCTTTTTGCGTTATTTCATAGAATGTCTTCAGTAATAATCTACAATGTTGAAAATAATAATGGAAAAATAATAAAAACCATTGAACGAGATGTCCAGACTTTTGACTGGTACTTCAGCATATTTATTGGAATAAAATTTAATGTTATTCCAATAAATATGCTGAAATAATTCTGCTTTACTGCTTTGCTTTGCTTAACTTTAGTGATATCGGCTGTTAGGATTCACTGCAATCAGCCAGAGAGTTACCAGATTACATTATTCATTTGCATGAAAAAAATGCAGGTAAATCATTGATGTGTCTTTGAATGTGGTGTTTAAAGTGTCGATGTGTCCAAATACAGTCATTAAAATAAAACACACACAATGTCAGATTACTGATACAGCAGAGTATTTATAGGAAAGTTTGTAATTATAATTTTTAGTTCATAATCTGGCACTCTGAGCGCCCAAGCATGCCAAGCTGGACTGTGTAAATTCAGCCATAAACCCATTTGTTTACTCTGAAAATCAGATCGCCTCGAGTGATTATTCACTCAAGTCACTGTATAATTAAAAAAAAAAAAAAAAATCAGTCCACTCAAAAAACTTGGCCCAACAACTGAGAGTGTGCTTGCTCGTTACTGGGCTGGTTGAAATGCAGTTGAATCAAGTTTCTGAGTCAAGTAATGGTGTATGTAATGTAGGGAAAACGATTGATTATGGATCCTAGATATCCCAGAAGCAAAGCTCATGAGGAGTGGAAGTCCTCTATTCACACATCAGTAGCTCGCGCTGCAGGAGCTTTAAACAGAGAGGACAATTTATGTACATTTCAAACGTTGGAGTCCAGGAGTCGCCTCTGTTGTTAACTCCCATGGTGGGAGATAAATTAACTCCCCGTCCACACACTGAAAATAAAAAAACTATGGCTGATCAAATGTAGCACATTTCAGCATTGTGGTACACTTAAGATACAGAAAAAGTGCAAATTTAAATCACAGAAAAATAATAATAAGGTTAATACGGTACGTGTGAAATCTAGTCAAGTCAAATCAAGAGATAAATTCAATGAGAACCAAATTTCATTTGAACCATCACAGCATCATCCTGTGAGTGTTTAAACGTCATTTGAGGCTTTCTGGCTGAGAAAAAGGTGCAGCTGAATCTTACAGTGGCTGTGAATATCATGAAACTAAATTAAATTAATACGAATTTGTGCCACTGCAAAAATCCTGAAAATCAGCCAGCTATTATTTAGGATTCTGTCGGTGTAAATGTGTGATTGTCAGCTCTTTTCATGTCATGAATCTGTCTGATGCAGTCATCGCTGTCCCAAAGAAAACCAAATTCTCTCCTTTAAATGCATTTAAAAAAAATAAATTCTACGGCCTTGGGAGCTTGTTACTGTATTATTTTCATCCTTTGAAAACTATTTAATACGCTTGTGCATGTCACGGTGCTAGTTCAATCTGAAGCATGATGACTAATAGCTGGTTTGATCTAATGAGAAGGAAAAAAAAAAGGGAACCAAAAAAAGCCAGTTATATTCATTAGTCCTCGGAGCACGCTGTAATTGCTTTAGAGATACATTAGGGGCAGCATTTTAGGTCCTATAGTGATGAAGTCCGGAGCAGCATGAGACATAATTGAGAGGCTGAAATAGTGTTATTGTGTCTGTGTCTCTAAAATAACTTCATTCTCAACAACACATCCATTTCCATGATGTCAGACCACATTAAAATCATTGCAAATGTAAACATGACTGAATCAATAATTCTCTAAGGCCCCTGGTCATTTTGCTGAAGCCATATATATATATATATATATATATATATATACACGTGTGTGTGTGTGTGTTTGGAACATGATGATATGCATATGTACCTTAAAATGTGCAATAAAACTGACGTGCAATAAAATGTATATGTGCAAGAGATAGGGCTGCACGATATCTCGATATAAAAGATACATCGATATATTTTAAAATGTGATATAGAATTAAATCATATCGCATATATCGATATAGTTCAAATGTGCACTGGGATCCTTGCTCCAGGAAAGCTGCTGACTTTATTTAAGATATTTTTTTATTTAAATAAATGGTTTCAATAAAACTTCTTGTGACATCATGTCATATTTGGCTTTGGCTTTGACTGAACATTTGCTCTCTCTTTGCAATTAAAATATCGGGATATATATCGTATATTGATATTCAGCCTAAATATATCGAGATATGAGTCCTAGCAAGAAATACTATCTAACTTGTCTATAACTTTTGTAGCATTTCCAGTAGTCATTTATTTATTTATTACATCACACGTCCTTGTTTTGGTCCTTGTTTTAGCTCAGTGTTCTAACATATTTTTAAATGTTTTACTCATGTTTGTTTCGTGTTATGATTGCTTTAACTATGTACCTTAATCAGTGGCTACTGACAATAAAAGCTATTTGATTTGATTTGGTTTGATTTGATGCACGGTTCAGTTAGAACTAGATCTGAATTTGGGGTGAGATATATTTTACTAAACTGGCCCCAAATATTCAATTGACATCTATTTTAAATCATTATTGCATGTACAATAAAATACTTCCAACAAGCTGAACTGTGACTGTCCTCCCTTGTGTACAGAAAAAAAATAAAATCTATGAAGCACTGGCAACATCTCAACCGAGCAGACCCGGAGTCTATTAAATGCAAAGCTCTATTAAGTAGTGCCGTGAACCTTGATATAGACCCACTTGAAGTACTCGCTGTGCAGTCCACAACAATAATGGAAAAGCGTGAATCATCCCACATCAATACAGTAAATACCTCAAACACTGCAGCTACAAAATAAGAGTCTAAATGAGAAGATGCATGCTTTTCACAGCTAAAAAAGACTCCCTGGAATTTATGAGGAGACATAACGTAAAACATCTCGGATGCTTCGACAGGTAAGAAGATGTGTCAGAAACTGTAAACCGTCTCGATCAGAGACAGAATTTTTATAATTGCTTGTTTATTTGTTCCTGTTTGAATAGCATAATATGTGGCAATAAGGGACAAATGTTACTCTGAATTTCAAAAACATATTCAATTAGCCCTCTCCATGTCATGCAACCTCCTGTAATGCTTTGAAGAGAGAAATATAGTGGTGCTTGACAGCTTGCCTCCCAAGCTTCAAGGTATAAATGTTTTTTTAGTTTTTTTACTACTGAATTTTTTATTGTGTCAATAGTGAACAGGTACAAGCCACTATTTATATATTTTTTTTGTTGGTTTGTAATTCAGAGTGCATCTTTACTGTGTTTTATGGTTTCTTTATGTTCTATTTCTAAATAAATAGACAAGGTAATGCATTTGATAAGGATGGAGAAAGATGAATGTGTGCTTTGGACATTTACCGTACGTTCTCTTTCATTAATAGCAATAAAGGTTTTTTCACTTGCACTGAAATAAAAAATATGTCCTTTTCATACTGTGCATGACACCAGACTCCCTTGCAACTGAGATCACATATTATAACTTTCAAAGGTTTTTGAAATTTGCATTTCAAACATTTCAATTTAGAGTAAGTAGTGACTAACGAGGTCTACATAAAATAGTCTAGGGACTATTACACAAAGCATTTGTTCTGCAATAAAGCTACAAAAGAAGACAAAATAGAATTCTCTGATGGCAGTGTCTGTTGTTAGCTGTTGTGCTTGAATCTGCACTGGCTAAATGTTGTGTTGTTTCTCCGGCTGGACTCGGACAACAGTAGCTAGCATACCAGCTGCTGGTTGGGAGAAGAAGCCAACGGCTGGACTCAACTCTGGCTACAGGTGTGGTTTGTTTTTCGAGCAGCTGTTCAGCTTCTAGAGATACGGACTGAGCCCCAACAAGGCACAGACACTTATCTTTGTAAAGAAAAACAAGCATGTTACGACTATTTAATCCTTTTATCATGTATATGTGTAAGAGGATGTGCATAGTGTGTCACTTTATGTTTTATTCAAGCTTCTCCAAGTCTTAATGGAAATAGAGGAGCGTATCGTATTCTGTAAAACACAAGAGGCCTGAGTTCTACCCAGGACCTCTTCCGCCATCTCTCTCTCTCCCTTCATTTCCTGTCTGATAAAGACATAAAATACTAACAAAGATATTTAAAAAATCCCTCAATCTGCTTCATACAGTGTCATTGTTGTGTAAAGTCCAATTTAAAAGTACATTAAAAAACATTGTGTGCAATTTCACAATATGTTTTAAGACAACTCTTAAAAGCATCAACATATGAAGCCAGTGTAATGTTTTTGCTGTGTTATTGGTCCTGTTTAGGTGAGACTGTGGGGTTGTTAACAGGTCCGGGCTGGAGGATCTGAGGGGCCTAATGGTACTATTGGGTGTAAGTAGATCTCTATTGTAAATAGATGCAGGACCATGCAGGCCTTTAAAACAAGTAATAAAACTTTGAATTGAATTCAATATTTAAAAGGAAGCCAGTGCAAGGAGCAAGGGTTGGGTTTTATAGTCTGTTTTTTTTTATTTTTTATGGCTGGACTATAATCTACCAGCTGCAAAAATTGCAGGCTGAAAACATTTGTTGGGCAAAATCGATTGTTGACTGGTAATGCTGCTTAAAAAGTGTCCAATTTCAGTAAGATTTCTGCACAAAAAACAAAACAAAAGCTGAATTATTATCGCTGTAAAGCATTTAGAGCACTATCAATGATCACACACAGGTTCCTGCCATAGTTCCTGATGTATGGTGACATGATCCAGGTTCTGCATTAGGACATCATTTGAGGAGAAACCAAGATCGCTGACATAACCTTTGATACGACAAACTCACGTCATTACACTGCAAAAAAAGAAAAGTTGGGTGAACTCAAAATTTCAAGGCAACAAACTTCGATAAAATTTTAAGTTGGACAATTAAACTAAATATTTTAAGTTTTGTTTTTGAGTTTGCTCAACTCTGAATTTCTCTGGCACGATTGTAACGCCGCTATGAATGTCAGCTAATGTTGTGACCACAATTCTGAGTTAGCATTGATACGCTAATGGATACTCTTGTAACAAGCAGCGCCGCTAACATCAGTTAGCCGCTAGCATCAGTTAGCCGCTAGCTTTCGCTAATGACCGAATTTCCCAACAAAGAAATAAGAGTTATCAGAACTATTGTCCCTTGTTTTGAACCCAACTTAAAGATATAAGTAACAACAACTCACCAACTTGTTTTTGAGCAGACAACTGGCTTCCTTTGTTGTGCTAACTTACATTATTGCGCTAAATGTCAGTAATTTATATTTCCAAGTTTTACCAAATTAAATCACTGTTTTAGGCCAAAAAATACAAGTTGGCTTTTTTGCAGTGTATCAGTCCTTTAATTTCACATTTGCTTCTCAGCCAAAACTTGAGATTTTAAATGTGGTGAGAGTAATGTGATGTTGCCCCTGATAATGAAAAATAGTGATTATAGGAACTTCAGGCGCCATTCAAATAGTCAAAGAAAACCTGATTCTGATATTGTCTCTGGGTTCTGGCATTTTATGTTCACCTACAGAGAAAAGTACCACATATTGGACCCACATGGGATAATGGCTGGGACAGATGATCAGTTACCCACAGAGGCTGTGAAACTTTTGTTTGAGATGTAGTTTCAAGCTGTGCCACAAAAACAATCCAATTGCCCAAAAGTTCAAGGAAACTGGACAGTTTCTAGCTGCAGGGAGGGCAGAGAAAGTAAGAAATGTACAAACATCATCTGTGTGTGAAGAGGTGGTTAGTTTGATAGTTGGTGCTGTAATTTTATGAAGAAAGAAAATGTTTTCTCAAAAATGCCTGAAATGATAATATTCCAAATCACATAAAGCAAATGACAGCTTGCAGAATGATTGATAATGAGTTTTCAGGGAAGAAACTGTGGCTTGTTTACAACAACAGAACTCAAAGTGAAGACTTGCTCTGCAATGTGAACATTTCCTACAAACCCAAAATTTGTCATTGCTATAAAAATACCCAACTGTCCACTCAGCTCATTATTTCCAGCTTTAGAAATATTTCTCTGAAAGCCACATTTTCCTTTTTAAAAATCTGCTAAATTATACCTGGATCTTCAAATTTTCAGTGGTCCTTGGATGAATCGAGCATGTAAAAAATAACCATTTTTAATTCATTTTTAAATGAAAATTGTAACCTTTTGAGTGTTCTTTTTTCTTCAATTGATTTTGATGAAATTGAGTTGATTCATGTTCTTTTATTAGTTCTCCATCTACCTTTGTTCATGATGGTACTTCACATTCTAAAAGTGCTTTTATAAAAGAATTAAGGAAATGAGCTTTCCGATCTTTAAAAAATTATTATTTATCAAGTGAACAGAAACAGTTCACATTTTTAGTTCATTGAGGAGGTGAGTTTAGTGACCAAGGGACCCTTATTAGCTGCTTGTTGCTGGAGGCTTTCCCAGTTTAACCTACAGATCTGATGTGTGGTGGAAAATTGTTGCAGTGGGACTTTAATGTCGGACCCGCATGCATGACATGGAGCTCTTTCCGGCCATGGCTAGATATGAAGCCAGAAAGAAAAGAAAGCGGGCAGAGGAAGGAAATGAAAGTTCTAGCATGCTGGGCTATTGTGCATTACATTAATAGGTCCCTAATTCCCCTCTCTTTCAACGTGGGTGGGCACTAAACTGAATTTTCCAAGTAAGCCATATGTGGTTGTTAGTCTTCAGGGAAGTGGAGGCATTAATAGAAACCCTGACCTGCATGGATTTCTATTTCTTAATGAAATATATAGCGCACACAGTAGGGAATGCACTGAGTGACATGCAAGTTTCAGAGTAAAGTGCACCCTTTGGCCACAGCGAAACTTTCCTCCATTTAGAGAACAGTCGTCATTCAGCAGTGGCACTTCTGCAACAGCTCTAAAGGATGGATTATTTATTGTATTGAGATGTTCTAGAAGCTTGTGACTTTTCTTGCTTTTTGCAGAGTAATAGAAGATCAAAATCACACTGTTAGTATGTAGGCTATAATGTGAAAATCTGACTTGTTTGCTGCTTTTGTTACATTAATTAAATAAACAGCAACACGGCATGGAAATCCTGAAAGCTTTTCCTTACGTTGACCTGGAACATGAACTGGACAAGGAAGCACTGTGATGTAGCTGCACTGTTAGCCTCCATCACAGCTACAGCGTCTACTGGAGTGTTTCAGAAACAGCCTTTAGTTCTTTAGCAGCCACATGTTGTGCTTCTTTGTTCATTTTCCTTGTTTTCTTTTTATTCTCCTTCTCTTGTGAGCTGTATGGCAAAAAAACCTCATTAACATCTGCTGGTTACTTTTTATTGTTAAAATAATATCAGCAAAAATAACAAATCATATCATATATAGCGTATTTGTTTTCATATAGATCTTGATGCACATTTCAAAAAATGTCCAACAATTTAGAAAAACAAACAAACAAGTTTTATCAATAAGTTGCGACCGATTTGCTATAAGTGTACATTCATTTAATGACCATTAGCTTCCACATTCATACAATGAAAGCATCAAAAAAGAGAAACGCGCCCGTCTGTATCAGTCCTCCTGCATGCTCTAAATAAATAATAAATGTGTGTGTGTGTGTGTGTGTGTGTTCCACCAAACAGAGAGCAGTGAGTGCTGTTCAGTGTTTGCCAAACATTAGAAAAATAATTGATGACAAAACACAATTAGAGTGACATTGATTCCACAGACAGGGACGTCCTCTTTAGACAGGCCACTTAAAAAAAACTAACAAAAAAATAAAATAAGATGACAGCAACTTCACAACTGTGGAGTAATTTTAAAAAGTCCACTGAAAGTGCTGCATTTTTCATGTGCATCACATAGAAATTTGTGGTAATGAAAAATGAGCAAATAAATGATTTACATTAATCATCACTGTGGCATGTCTTAATGAAACTTGCAAAAAAAATATAAAAAATTAGGTGGTTTAAATTAGGAGTTTTAAAGAGTGTTAGCTATTTACAGACACAATAACACGCAAGAAGTCTATTTCTCTTTTACAATTATTCACTACAGGTTACAATAAGGTAATTAGAAAAATAAAATACTCAGTAATTAAGATCAGTGAATATGATAATATAGAGGCATTACAATGTGCAAGAACCCACCAACTTTGGGCTTTTATGGGTAAAATATTTATCTGAGCTACTATGGAAAGTCTTTACAATATGTACAGTTTGTGAAAAACCTTTACTGTGATTAATACATGCAACATATAATAGATTTATCTGCTGAATAAATGTAATTAAAAAACAATAAACAATACACAAATGTGAATAAATGACCCTGTTTAAAAATAGATAAGATGACCACTTTTACACCTCTGCTCCCATGATGCACAATTTATAGGCTGAAATCAGTCTGTTATTGTCTATTACATTTTCCAAATGTCAAAAATGTATGCTTCTTTTCTCATGTCTAAAAGGAAATTAAAAAACATCAGAATTATTCTAGTTTATAAAACTGTCATATGATTGGTCAGTATCACTGAGAATCAGCGTGGGCGCAGTAAAAACCTGCGTCGGCCGCCTGTGAGACGTCCTCCACTCCCCATCTATTGTCTGTCATCATGTCAAGCTACATGGAATAAAACACCCGATTATTATCCCAGATGCTCGTTTCTGTTCCTGACACCCAACGTCCGTTAGATTACTGCTCTGATATTATGTAGGCTGGAGGCCACACCAGTGAAACAGGAAGGTCACCTTGACTGATGTTTGAACAAAAAATAAATAAATAACCATGTGTACTCCATGCTGCGTAAGATAATGGACTGCTACTGGGCTAATTTCATCCTTAAAAAACCCAGTGCTATGGAACAGCATGCTATTCTACTCTAGTCTTTTAGTTTGAAATCATGGTACATGAATATTACATTTTACTTTTCATTTAACATTGACAGTGTGGTATGCAAATATCTCGATGTTTCTTTCTATGCCTGAAGGTGTTAACTACACAGGATAGATAGATAGATAGATAGATAGACAGACAGACAGACAGACAGACAGACAGACAGACAGATAGATAGATAGACAGACAGATACTTTCTTACGTCATTAAATGGATCAAAAATTGGATGGATCAAATATTTTGAAAGGAAGGTAATTCATATGCACATTTAATTGCTTGCCAAGAAGAATGAAACAGTGTCCCAGAGATTTGGTGACTTGAAACTTGCAAGAATAAAGTGCACATCTCTCACAAAGCCTGCGAAGTAAAAAAGATCCACCGAAGCATAGCAATTATATGGCTTGGCAGTTTGACTAGGTATGCCCCTGTGAAATGGTGCTTTAAGATGATGCAATAAATGTCTTTTATTTCTTACACATGCCTACAGCCCCCAAGGTAGTTGCAGAAACACAAAAGGACAGCTGCTCTCTCTATATGCTGATCAATCATAATGAAATATTGCAACAGTCCCTCTTACCATGCAAAATGCCAGCCAGTGCAAACAGGGCACAGGCGGAGCCTGGAAAGTCTTCCAACATTTGAAAAAGAATTATTAGACAGCTAGACGTGAGACTAGAGAGTAGAGTTGTCTCAAGCTGTTCTTAAGGATCGGTTACGGAGGCCAAATCAGGACATGTTCCACGGAAACAGCTTTGCCAACAGAAAACCAATCATTTCTTTACTCTCCTGTGTTTTGTTGTACGACAGGAGGCCTCCACATTGATTTCAGACACTGAGGTTGTCAAAACACATGGATTCACTGAGCTTCACATTTTAATTGTATCAATAATTTAAAAGGTAAATACGGCGCACTTATATATCGATTTTATCCAAAGCGCTTTACACTACACATTCACCCATTTACACACACATTCATACTGGTGCACACTGGAGCCACCATTAGGAATACATTCACACACCGATGAACGCAGCATCGGGAGCAATCTGGGTTCAGTGTCTTGCTCAAGGATACTTCAACATGTAGGCTGCCATGGTCGGGGATTGAACCACCAACCTTCCGGTCAGAAGACGACCTCTCTACCAACTGAGCCACAGCTGCCCCTAAAGGTGATGTAGAATATTAATACAGTAGCAAAAACATATTTTGAGGAGATAGAGGAGTATTGTATCCTGACTAGAGAATTAAATAATAGTTATTATTTATTTTTGTTTTAGTTGTGGTTGCGGGTCCAGCTGCGCGTGCATGCTGCTGCTCTGCACCAGAGGTTGCATTAAGCCAATATTTTACGTTCAACTGATTTTTTAAAATTATGACGGAAATTTCTGAAGGCCATCCGTCATTTTGACAGATTAAAAAACTTGGGTGATCGACCATAATTGCAGTAATTCACACTCACACTCATGTATCGACAGCTGGTGGCGTGTGCGTATTAATTATCTATTGTACTGTTGTCTTGATCTCATGTAATAAACCTCATTGTCCTGGCTTCAGCTAACACATTTGTCGGCTCTGAGCGCTCGTGAGTTTTCACTCAGAGTCTCATATTGAGAGCAGCTCAGTGTTGGAGCTGCAGAGTGAAACGCTGCTGGTCAGTCTGTCTCAGCAGCACTGAGTGCACTGAATGTGTGATAAACAGCTGAAACTGCAGCTGAAACTGAAACATCCATTAGCTCGTAGCCTATAATTTAAAAATGTCATGGCAACTGAGTGTCTGAAGTTTCTTTTAAAAGCACAGTAATTGTGATGGCGTTGATAAATGAGGTGAAAAAAGAGGGATTGATGCGATGGACGGTGAAGTTATTATGTTTATTATTTTATAGGTATTGTGGTGTGGATATTAAGACTTTTTTATGAACCTGTCCGCATATTATAAAAATGAAGCTTATCAAAATTTGTCACCAGGAATATCCCTACTTGGATGGATTTGAACGCACAAAAAATGCTGCATGTGCCTGGGCTTTAAGGTAAAACAAAATTAGAGCAACTTTTGGTGGTTGGGGTATTTAGAATTAAATGTTTTTTTACAATTTCAACATTATGCACGGTACCACCTGATGCAGGCACCGAGGAAACATATTTGGAGAGATGTTACTTTGTTGCGCTTCTAACTCTGACGTTATTACAGGTTTCATACATTTCTTGTCCCTCTATCCTCGCTCATGGTTATATGAAGCTGTATGCAGATTCTGTTGCTGATTGTGTGTCACAGACTTGAGACTGTAGTTCACTGACTCAGAAGCGATCCTGACTCAGACACAGGAAGCTGACAGTGTTCTAAGATAATAGTAACCATTGCATTAATGGCCCCTTGTCTCTTGTGAATGGCTGCTGCAATTTCTATCAGATGTGGAGGAGGCTGTGAAACACTGTTCCTCAGAAAGCTCCTCAGTGGACAATTTGCAACTGAAATCACCAACCAGATTGTCCTCTGGCTCTTAGATATCATTGTCTCTGCAGCACGTCACTACTGTAATCTAGAACTAAGGGTAATACTTCCACGGTGATTCTGTCCACTCTGAAACTCAATGTTAACAATATTATTATACATTCATCAGTCAATAATATCATGAATTAAATCAATCAATGTCGTCTCCATGACATCTCTGAACACACAGATCAAAAGCTGCAGTCAGTTGCCAGTTTACGATGCAGTTTATAACGGCAATAAATCCCACCTGCGTGGAGGTTACACTGCTCAGTTTTTGTTTAAACGGTTTTATAGACGTGCTAATTCACCTTTATGGTCATTTTGGAGGCTGCAAATTGCAGTCTGCGATTATTGATGCTGACAGCTGTTCCTAATATTTTGTCCACCCTCACCCTCACAGGTATACAGGGTACACCAAATATATATATGAATATATAGGAAAGTACACACTACCCATCTAGCAGTACACCTTCATCATCCAATACCACTACACCACTGCTCATATCTAGACAAATGCACCACATTTCCTATTGCTTATCAAGTTGCTTATCAAATTAATTACTTTGTGTCTTTAGGCTCCTTTTCCCTGTAAAGCACTTAGCTGAGAAAATATTCTACACAAATGTTAAAGAAACTCCAACAAACAACTAACAGTCTTCTGTGCAGGCCTCAAAATATCACAATAACTAACATGTTACAATAAATGCTAAACTGGGGAATTTAGAATTGTTTCACAGCAGTGTGGGCCACACAATAACACCTGCAGATATTACACTACAACTTCATTTAGGGGGAAAGGCAACATTGTTTACTCTGGAAAAGCAACATAACAACTTCAACACTGGCAGAGAAACTTTGTGTCAATGCAGACAGTCACAGCTGACCATTTATCTATCGGACAGACAGAGATGAGAGGGGGATGTTTGCTCCACCTACTCTGAAGATGGTGTTCAACGGCCAAGACGTGTTATTTCCCTCTGGACTTGAATCTTCCACCACAGAGGACGCTGATATTTTAATTTTCAGTCCACTGTTCCTCCTTTCTTGCTTTAAGTTTTCTTCGCGGCCAAACATTTTGTTCTTGTAAGTTGATGAAAGCAGAGCGACTAATATCATTAGCAACGCTGGTAACTTGCTGGTTCTGTCGGTTTGTTTGGTTATGCTAATTTCTAACTTTTCCATTTCTGTAAACATTTACTAGACACTAGAGCAGCTAGTGCAGTATGTTCTGTGAATAAGTAAAGGGTTTATTTTATTTATTTATTGAATTATTAACTTATTACTTTTAACTTTTAACTTTTTTGTATTTAATTAAATGACAGCAGTAAAACGTTTGAAAAGGCTGATGTATTGTTGAGCTCCAGAGATGACCTGGCCTACAAACCATATAAAAATCATTGTTTGGTACAGATGGTAAAAAGGAATCACACATGTTCATTTTTAGTTTGTATATTTTTCAATCAAATTAAGAATACTGACACAAAGTGATAATTCCCTCCAATTTTGTGAATCACATTGCAATAACAGTCAAAATAATTGCAATTAAGTATTTTCTTCAAAATGTCCAGCCCCGCAACTGGAGGATTTAAGATACGTGATAGTAGCCTATATCCAACTCCCATTTAGCAATAAATATTTAAATAGATAAATAAAATAGGCCCCTGACTATTTTTCTATTATTTTCTTTCTTTTTTTAATTTATTTTTTACATTGAAGCATTATTCTTCAGTTATTATAGTCCAGACAAATTGAAAACAATGAGATCACTGAAAACAAAGAGCACATAATTGTATCTTCTTTATCTTGTTGGTCGTGATGGTAGTGTACCACTGACTTCATCTATTAGCTTCCTCAATAATCCAAAGTGGCAGCTCCAAGAGGCGATAATAAATCTGTAATCTGTAGAAAGAAAAACTTGAGCTCGTAAAACATGCTTGCAAATGCTGCACAATGCTCCTAAAAATACTTTGTGGCAATTCTTACCTTGTAAATGTCAAGACCTATAAACCTTAAATTAATGTAAACACCTCCAGTTCACATAATTCAACAGGCTGGCACGCTGCAGGCTGGCGTGTCAGCCGTGGATTAATGTAACAAAACTGTGTCACAAAATCGACTGTAGCAATGAAATGCAACTGTATTTATCTGGTGGAGTTTGAGCTGCTGCACATTCGAGACACAAGATCAGCTGCAGGTTTAAAGTCACTAAAACACTCAATTCAAGTGATGAACAATGAAAAAGCATTCTGTGTGTTTATTTACCAAAGTGCCAACAGGATACAAGCCTCAGTTAGCACAGGTATGCTGGATTAATGCAGACAAATGACCACATACCTGAATCTGTCATAGCAAGAATTTGGTTTGGCCATGTCATCTTTTTGACTGAACATTCAGAAATAAAAAAATAATGTTGACAAATTCAGGATATCCATCCTGACACATAAAGCACTTCCTCACTTTCATATTCTTTCCCTTTTTCCAAATGAAATAAAAGCCTTGCACCATGCATCCAAAGCTGTTAATTAGGTGTAAATTATTTTTTTATAGATTAAAATGTGATAGCAAGATCTTTAAAACTGACATTTACACTTAATTGAGCAATTCAATTCATTACGAGTCTTGCTCAACATGCAAATGTAAGTGAGGTGAGTGAATGTATCATTGCATAATGTTTTGTTATTAATTTCAGTTAGAGTTTAATGTGCATACATAATATGTACGTTTTATCACATCTACTGTTGATGATTAAATAGTATAATTTGCTTTCTGTGTGTTGCTGTCTTGTTGGCAATATAAACAATGAAAGATTATCATTAAAATTTCGTGCGGTTTGATTTCCCTTTTGTAAGGACATAGGTGACAAAGCTCTGTTTTCTTTCCCTTCAAATTGCGGCCCCCCTTTCTTTCTGCATGGCTGTGGCCAACAGCTCATTGCTGAATGTCCAGAGAAATGTCAGAATGCCGACAGGTTGTTATCATCAGTGCCCTTATCTTCCCCTTGCAGGTGCACCAGCAGAGAAAAAAAAACAGCCTGCACATCCCGCCAGTCAAGGTTTTATGGCCTGCTGCAGCCGACATGTAACTCTATCAGGCGATCAACTTCACACTCGTAAAAGGGCAACATTTAGCATATTTAAAGCTAAATTAAAACTGATAAAGGCATTTTTTTTTAACAAAGCAGATTCAGAAGTGGTATAGAACTGTGCAAAATTGTATTTTGTTTGTTCCTGACCTCAAATAAGACCAACATAATTTGCAGGAAGTCATTGCATCATCACACCTGGAGCAGTGTAACAGTTTTTATGCACCATATATCTGGAACAAACTGCCACAAATTTATATATCAGCTGCACATCTCAGTCACAGTTTGGTTAGGTTTAGGCAACAAACTTAGGCAAAACACTACTTGCCTAAGGTTAAGAGGGGAAAGCACATGGTTTAGGTGCAACAAAACAGCCTGCGTGTTCAAATAAAAAAATACTATCATGTTATTTAGAATGCTAGAATATTTTTTTAGTATAACCAAAACATAGTATCTCTAATGAAGTATGCCAAAAATGCCAGGATGTCCTATTACATCACGTCATATTTAGCAGTGTGCAATCAAGCCAGCATGCTTTTCTTGCTATCTGGACCCACAATCCTCTGCAGAGGAAATATATATATATGCCAAAGATCAAGCTGTCATGTTATATGTAGTATGTTTCATATGTTTCATATGTTTCGTAGGTGACAAAGCAGACATTCTTGTAGATGTGACATATCTTTATAAGGCCTATCGACGGAGGTTTAGTACCTAACTTGAAATGTTATCTTCAAAATTAACAACAACATGCTGCCTGACTGTATTCAGAAAATGTTCAATCTAAGACAAAGCCATTATAGTTTCAGAGGGGTGTGTATATTTATAAAGTTAAAAACCAGAACCAACACCAAATCACGATGCACCACGGTAACAGCTGTTAACTTATTCAAAAAATTACTTAAAAATAGGATGATTAATTTATATAAGTTAGAGTAATGAGTAATGAGCTTATTTCTTTTCTCTCTTTTATGACTGCTTATTTCTTTTGTTGATAAATAACAGATTGTACATTTCTAATTTTTCCAAATGTCTATTATCAATTTTCTCTCTCTGTTTACATTTTGTTTACTGTGATCAATGTTTTTTTTTTCTGGTTTGTTGCTTCTGTTTTTTTTTTTAAAGATTATTTTTTTGGCATTTTACATGCTTTATTGAAAGTGAGAGACAGATAGAAAGGGGGTGACAGAGGGGAGGACATGCGGTAAAGGGAGCTCAGGCAGGATTTGAACCCGGCTCCACCGCAGCGAGGACTGTAGCCTCTATACATGGGGCGCATGTGTAACCCACTACGCTACGGACCACCCCGTCGCTTCTGTTTTGATGACATGTATTGACCGAAATAAACAGATATGAAACGAAACGACAATGTTGACTGTTCACAGTAAAAAAAGACAGACAATAGCTACTCAATAAAATTAAGGCAACAGATTGCCCGCAAAATTATTAATTAAATCTAAATACGTTACAAGTTGAGTTAATAACTTAAAAGGAAGTTCCTATCATTTATAAACAGACTAATTCTATTGTGTTGGATTCATTCAAAATTCTCTTGATTTAGAATCACATACACATAAAGATTATATTTAATGTGATCAGAATAAGTAGATTCTATCTCAAACATTTTTATATTAAAGTTACTTACACAAAATCAAGGACACATTTATATTTAATACATTTTATCAAATATATTAAGTAAAATGAAATGACTACAGAATAATTTATTACAGTGTTGGTTTCACACAGGAAACATCAGACAAGTGGACTGTATAGTTCTTTATATTCTCTATCTTCACTTCCGCCTTCGCTTTTAAGTTCTGTAAAGTCACTTGGTGTCTTTTATAATTATCAACTAAGGGCCTAACAACAAACGTAAAAATGGGTCATTTTTTTGCTGTACAAAAGACACATGGTGTTATTTTTGAGAGAGGAAAGTCTCAAATGTTCAGTAGTTGTTGGCATATTTCACCAAAGGAGGATCCATCGTGGGGGACCATGCATGTTTATAAAAGACTTCATGTAAATCCGTCTGTTGCTGAGATATTTCAGCCTGATTCTAGCTAACCCACAGTCCTCACTATGGACAGTCCTCACAGGAACTATTTCTTTGTTACAAAGTAGTCACTATAAAAACATTGTTTCTGTGGAGACATGTTGCCACTTTGGATGATTTTAAAAAAATGCAATTTTTCAATACTGTGAGCGCCACAAACCAAATTCTTTTCACCTTCATTTCAGAGATGAATGTCTGACGCCTGGGAAAATAAAACTGTCTTCACTGCTTTCACCAGAGTTATGTCAGAAAATGTTCTTTTGTAATCTGGATGTACCAACCTTTTCACCTTTATTATTCTTCGTTCTTTGAATTTTCAAATGTCAGTCTAATTGAAAAAAAAAAACAAAGCAAAAACAAGGAGAGTCAAGTTTTTACAAGAGTGAAAAGAAATGTACTTCTTTAACTTGTAGCGAGCCAACACTGGGCTAAGGGACTCCACTTACATTTTAAGTATTCAAATCAAAGCATCATCATTTGTATAAGAGATCAAGCAATGTTTCTACATTAAAATTTAATTCAAACTTAATACAGGAAATGATGGGACCCTTTTTTCTTCTAAAGGTTTGTTTAATCTTCACACACATGCCAAAAAAAACCTCTTTGATCCTCTTCTCCCCTTTAATCAGGGTACATGCTCTCATGCCCCCCTCCCTTTTCTGTCTTTCATTCAGACTTGTTCCTCCTCAACCCGTCTGTCTCCTTGTACTGGTTTCATTTCTGTTGACAAAGCATTACAGAGCCCCCATGTCTTGTCTTGCCTAATTGGTCCATGTGGACTAATTTAGCATCTAATTACCAAGCTAGTTTTCACGCTTCTGAATTTTCAGGGTCGTGTTTTGCCTTTAGATAACTTTCCTCCCTCTCAAGGCTATGTAGTTGCTCACATTTCAATGAACCATATGAATAATTGTGTATTGTAATAGGTATAAATAAAAGTTAAAATACAATAATGGCCATGACTTGGAAGCAAGACCTATATACACCTACAAGTATAGCAACACAGGGGTCACAGGAGAACTGGGGCGGGTTTTTTTTGTTGTTTAACCCATAAGAACCCAGTAATCCTTAAAGGATAATTATGGGGCAAGTGGACCACAAAGAACACATTTATGATGTTTTTAAAAAAAAAAATACTACCCCTAAATGTCAAAGATCTGTGATGTGACATATATATGTTACATTGGGCGCTTATGGTATTTATGTTTATGATATTTCTTATTTTTAAATTGATTAACCAGACACATTTTCTGCTTACAGAGACACACATTTTCCTTTTCTCTGCATCTCCACAACATATATCAAAAGTGTGACATTAAGAGTGCTGTTTAACAACAAATTACTTTTCAGATTTGTTTTTAAATAACAAATTAATAATAAATCAATAATAAATAAATATAAATAACACTGCCTCATTGGATGGCTTCTTAACAAGCTACTGAAGCTGTAGAACATTGAAAAACACACTTATGTACTTGAGAAAACATACATGAACATTACTAGAACATTTAAAATGTGTCACCGTGGGTTCTTATGGGTTAAAAAAATAAAATCTTTTAAATATGTGTGAGCATGTCAGAAGTGATGGATGGTCATTGACTTGTGGCCGCTAATGTGACCACATGTCTGCTGACAATTTAGAGATTCAGAGCTTAGATCACATTATAGCTGACTTGGTTACAGCACGGTCAGATTATATACTCAAGCAAAATTACAGTGCACATGAATGCATTAAAATAGATTTAAGAGCCAATTACTCCCATCAAACAGCCTATCCAGGCATTAGTCTTATCCAATTTTGCCTGTTGTTTGGTGTTTTGAGTGCTAAATTGCTGGAAATATTAGAAAGAAAATGCTTTTAGTTCAGATGAACATGATTACCATACTACACGAGCTACTGTATGTGTGGAGGGAGAGTTATATTTACCTCTTTAGAACAGGAAACAGGAGCAAAAATACAAAAGGGTTGCCAGGTTGCCATTGCCAACCAGTCTGAGAAATTGGCAACAAATTCAACAACAAAATATTTATATATTACTGTTACAGCAAGAATTATACTGGCATTTTGTATGTCAGGAATTAAGGGTTGACACATTAACTGTGACACTTAACAGTCAAATTCTGTACCATGCATTGTAATTTTTTGGTTTTGCTTTTTTAACTTGGTTTTGAGCCTTTACTTGTATAATATCGTTTAAAGCCATTTTTTAAAAACATAATTATTAGCCTGTATATAGTAAGTAATCAGGAAACAAGATACATATCCATGACATTTTCCTAAACAGCAGAATAAACTTCAGCACTGTTTTTTTATCATACTATATTATTTATTATAATATTATTTTAGAGGTGGAAATAAAAAATAATTGCATTTACTCGCCTTAATGTAGCCCAACATTTATCCAAGCAGACTGTAAAAAGTAAATATAAAAATCAGATTTTACTTTTACTTAGCTGAAGTAGTTCTAATCTAATTTACTGTTATTTTAAGTTCCATGTTACACGGTAAAACAGAAGAAGTAGCCTAACATATCGTCACACTGTTAAAATAATTTTTTCAAGTTTTGCAGGAAACACAAAAAACTTCACCCAAAATGTAACATATGACATTTATCGATCATTTCACTAAAAAAGGATGTAACAAAGGATGGCTATTGGCATAGTAATAACACTGTGTGTAAATTATGTAACTTAAGAGAAATAAATGACTTAGGCCATTTTTTTGAACATGCCTTTGTGACTTAAGCAAGATATGGTAACACTTTATTTTGAAGGAGTCTACATAAGAGTGACACAAGCCTGTCAGAAACATGACATGACAAGTATCATGAGCATTAATGTTACTTCAAAGTGTCATTAATGTTCATGACACATCCCATGTCATGTTCATGACACACTCATGTCACTCTTATGTAGACACCTTAGAGCAGGGGTGGGCAATTAATTTTCCCAAGGGGCCACATGACCAATACCACGAAGGTTGCAGGGGCCGGACCAAAACTCTGAACTAAATTCTGCTCAATATTAATTTAATCGCTTTATAAAATATAGTAAATTATCTGGTTTTGAGCTGCTACTGATAGGAACACATGTCATGATAAGACTGTTAATGTGGAGTAAATCAAATATAGCAGTAAAAAGTAGTAAATACTCCAATCACTATATCACTTTAACATTTATTTTAAACACAACTGTAAATGTCCTTTAGTAAGCTTCCTATTTGTGTTTTTGTATTTTATAGCTTGTTTTTCATGTTTGTACATTTTCAAGGTGTTTAACAATGTTGAGGTGCTTTTATTTTGAAAAAGTGCCGTCCAGCGTGAAACCATAGACTGTATATAAAGTGTGAAACGGGTGCTTTCATTTTGAAAGGTAGTGACAGGAAATAACCGGTAGAAGGGTTAAATGAAAAACGAACGGTAAATAATAAGGAGTGCGTAGTAATTCAAATAAAGTTGATATAAAGTATCAAAAGGCTTCTATAGTGACTGACTGACAGGACACAAGGTTTGTTAAAGTTTATTTTCCTCTGTCATATATATTAGTGGCTACATTTGTTATCTTAACTATAGTAAAAGTGCTTGTTAGCTAGTGCTAATGTCTGCTATTTTTTTTTTCAAAATAAAAGCACTGCGGTTATATTGATTTCTAATTTCTGGGGAACCTCACGCGGGCCACAAGGACAGCCAACGGGCCTGTTTTTTGAACATGCCTTTGTGACTTAAGCAAGATATGATAGCACTTTATTTTGAAGGTGTCTACATAAGAGTGACACAAGCCTGTCAGAAACATGACATGACAAGTATCATGAGCATTAATGTTACTTCAAAGAGTCATTAATGTTCATGACACATCCCATGACATGTTTATGACATGCTCATGTCACTCTTATGTAGACACCTTCAAAATAAAGGGTTACCAATATTAGTGTCAACAATAAAACACTGATAAACTAAACAGATAACTAAACAATCTCCCTCTAGCTCTTCTTTGCTGGGTTCTTATCTGATGCCTATAAATGTGGAAAATTATCAAAAAGTGATGAAAAAAATCACATGATCTGATCACTGAGGATGGAGGAGATTTTATCATAGGTGGCCGGCCTCATGAGGAGATGATTAAGGAAAAAAACCAAAAAAAACAATTTTGACAAAAAATGACTTAGGCGATTATTTTAAGTGTGACCATATAAAATAGATTTGCATGTATCTTTAAATAATCTGGAGTGCACCACCGCAGCAGGCCGCTAGGTGAACCAAAACAAACACACCCAACAGGTGCATGCTAGGTGTGGCTATTAGCTATCATGCTAAAATGCTAATATGCTAATATGCTGATGGTGGGTCTTCCAGAGATGACTGCAGTGTCCACAGAGGAACTTCTACCTTCAGTGAGGCCCTTCTGTTGTTGTTTACATGATGTTTGTGCCTTTAAGGGGCTCAGTGGCTGGTGGACAGGATATAAACAGGATGTAAACATGTTGGGATGGACCTCAGACTGTATAAATAAGGAATGGACCAGCAGAGAAGTTGGACGTTTGAGACTCACAAAAAAGTTCAGACTGGTGAGTACAACAGACTTTACTCACACACTGCTGTGATGGCTCGAACTCTGTCTTTGGGAGGTTCTTAACAACACAGCATTGTGTATTTTCATGGACACTTTTGTGCAAAACTGTGTAGTCTCTCCTTTGTTTTAACATGTTTGTGGCTGCAACTGTTGAGTTTCTATTGCTGCCCTGTTGTTGTTTCTCTCAGACATTTAGTACATTCACTCCAGAAAAGAACAATAACCTTTTTTTAATGAATGAAATAATTATCCCAAAATTCTGAGAAAAGTTTAATGGGTAAACCAAATCCTGCTCTTGTTTTCAGATACTTATCTCATTAATTCAGAAAACAAGAGCATATAATTGTTTGGTTTTGCTTGAAAATTCTACTATGTTATCTGATTGACTCAGAAAACCAGCAGACTTTGCAAACATGTACACTTTCTCAGAATTCAGGGATAATTGGGTCATTAATTCAGAAATAAATAGCAAATTCCCCCACAAAATACTAGTATTCTGTCTTTTAATTCAGAATTTTTAAACTTCCATAGATCGCCTTTGTGATATTTTAGTTTTATTATGCTCCATTCTAAAAGAAGGGGACGGTTATTTAATTTAAATGGCTTAATGCTTGTTGCACCTGGTGTTGATTCTTTAATTTATTGTTGGTCATTTTAGTTTATTTGTCTGAGTTTTTTATGGTTAATTCCGGTGAGGCTTCTCTGAGAAAAATGGTTGTATAATTAATATTTGGTTGTATGCACAGGCTGCAAAGAATTAATTAGTTTTATTGTTGGTTTGGACATTAGTGTAAGTGGTGTGATGTTGATACGGTAATGTAGCACTTTGTAGCCTAAATGTGTTCTCTGACAGCAGTATTGTTACTCTGGGTATATTTTTAATTACCTGCTTTTTTTAAAACTTTTTTATCTAAGTGCATATTTGAATATTGTTACTTATACTTCAGGAAAATTGTTCAAAAGCATCATTTTTATGGGTAAACTATTTAAAATGAATATAGTACTTCATGAATCCCTGATAGTTTCCCCTTTTATACAGTGATTTCTATAACATTTCATTTGACCGTTCATTTCTTTCACATGCACATTCTTTTCAAGTCGTAATGTTTTTCTCATTTTAATCAACTTTTGGATACATTTGTCTTTGACATTATATGTGGTTTGTATTTTTTAACATGTCTCTTAATTTTAATTCCGAACATAAAAATCAAGACAATCACACAAGTTTGAAAAACATTTTTAGGAGCTATGTCCTTTTGTCAAAAACCATTAACATACAACTTTTAATTACATCATCTGCTCATACTGTATTTGGTGGGGAACTCTGAAGAATGGACTTCCTGTCATATTTAGTGTTCTAGTAGATGGATGAAACCCATAAATATAATAATAATAAGTCAGAGCACACAGCATTTAGATCTATATCCTGCTCTTAGTTACTACTCTTACGTATTTGGTCGGTGTATATAATTACTTTTCCTCAAGGACAAACAGGAAGTGTATGTTATAATAACCGCTCCTGAGAGCACAAAACTTAATACAAATTCATTAGTTGATGATAAGGAGGAAATGATTGTATGCAAGACTGAGGGAATGAGATCTTATGTGTGCCTGAGTGAGTACTTATTTTCTCTTTTAGCATGAGGGTATTAGATTGTTTGAGTGGTCTTAATGAGTGCCTACATGCGTGTAGATGCATGTTAATCACAAGAATGGAGAACACAGGAACCAGGGTTCATTCATCTCCAGGAAGTTCTGAGTGCTCTCTTAAGAATAAGACATGGACAACCTTTCAGTTTCAGGTTATTTTTAATTTTCATATTAGAATTGTATTCAGAACATGTATAAAAGGAAAGAGAAAAAGGAAAGAGAATTTTTCATACAAACCAGTACTATTTACAGAAAGTGAAAAGCATAATTCAATTCAATTCAACTTTATTTATAGAGCGCATTTCATGCACAAGGCAGACTCAATGTGCTTCACAATGTATACACATAATTACAGTTAAAAAAACACAGAAAAAACAAACAAAAATCTATTACAAATGAATTGAAGAGTGCAGGTAGACAAGCTATTCCATATTCACCACATACACACTGACTTACTCACACATGTGCACCCACTCCCACAACCACACACACACACACACACACACAGTTCAACCAAATGCTGTAGAGAAAAGATCGGTTTTTAATCTGTTTTTAAAAATGGCTACTGATGTGGCAAGTTTAAATAAATTGTCAACCTTCCTTTGTTATGTTCAAAAAGGAGTGAGAAGAACTACAAACTAAGTAACTAACCATCCTTTCTCCATATGTTATTATTCGATTATTTACTATTAACTGAAACTTCAACCCCAGTCAGTCTGACTCAGACCGGATGGATCCTGTATAAACTGGGATAAACCTGCCATTGTCCCCCTTCCCTCTGCTGCCCCGCTATCTATCCTGAACCGTAGTGCATCCTGGGCTTTCACTGCCCAAGACGACTGTGATTTGGTTTAAAGAAATTCAAACAAGTTGGAGCATTTTTTTCTTTTATCTCAGAATGATAATGGGTGCAGCCAGACCTTTCTCCATCACTGACAGCGCTGTGAGATAGGACACTAAGCCAGTCTGGGCCTCATGCATTACCATACCTTAGCTCTGGGACTCGGCACAAACTGGGGCTAGGTTTGGGCCAGTATATGGAGAAAATGGACAAAAATGTATCAGTTCAAGATTAATTGTTGAAACTGGTTTCAAATTGACATATTTAGAAACCACATGTAGAGTTCTAACCATGCAGCAACAACCAGGGCTGAAAATAAGCAAGCCAACACAGTATGATTAGAACACACATATGAGCGTTTGTCAAAACTAGTTTTTCGCAGCTCACAGTATCGTGGATTCTAAAAAATAGCTCACACATCATAGCACATACATGTATGGTTCATGGTTGTAAAAAAAGGCGACCGTTTTGGTGAATTCAGGATGCAAAAGAAGTAAATAAATGTATGTAAGTGCTGGATGTGACAAAAACCTGATTCACAAACCGTGAGCCACGAAAGTTACCTGTTGGCCCCTGACATTATGGGGACCACACTGAGCTTTATTCTGGCTCTTCAGAGACCCATGGGTGACGTGTCAGAGTTTATATTGAATGATTGTCTTTATTTCGAACATGCAGGCAATAAAAAAAAAAACAAGTTTAAATATTAATAGATAAATAAATAAAAAACAAAACAAAAAAGCAAAAAAATTGAAAAACAAACAGACACTTTCTGCAAGCTCGAAAGGGGGTAGGAGGAAGTAAAAAAACGTATCTAGTCCTACCCCTTAAGGGGTCAGTATACATATATGAATAATCGATATAGTCACATACAAATATTATAAATAATTATATATATACATAAACAATTTATATTACATTGTGAATACCTATACATGTATATTGTAAATTACTATATCTATATAAATATTATAAACATAAATATATGACATACATATATGACACAGTCTCTAGGAACACAAACCTGTGAGTCCATCTCCTGCTTCCATAAATTGACTTTCCTCTATAGTTTATGTATTTATTGTTTGTGCAGCACTTTAGAAACCTTGTGTTTGCTAAAATTGTGCTATATAAATAAAGGGGATTGGATTGGATATAGTTTGCTTTGGGCCATTATATAATGCTGATCACATCATTGTGCCATCTTGAAACAGCAGTTCTCACTTTTATTTTTGGCATTATAATGATGGTCATACACACATTAAACCTAACAGGCTTATATATTATGTGGGTTTTAGGATTTTCCGCACCATAGTTACTTCACAATTACCTTAATTACACCTACAGTCGATTGGTCCGAGAGGGCGAAAAGATTAAGAGTTCCAGGAGAAATGTGAGTGTTGGTGGCAGTGGTGGAGTGGCTGTTTGGAGAAGTGGGGACATCTAAGACTGACAACTGCAGCGTTTTCACATTTATCCACTCTGGGGAGCATTTTTGGAAAAAGCAACAGCAATGTGTGAGTAAAAGGCTGGTCCTGTGTGGACATGGCCCCGGGCTGGAGGGGATATTGCTAACTACAGCGAGATCAAGAAAAGCAATATCTACTGTTGTTATTGGTTCTTGTCCTCATTACTTGTGGTCATGTTTTCCTGCAGAACACAAGCCAAATGTCTTCCCTGAGAATGATGCAATACTAGACTATACTACTTAACGTTATGATAATCAACCTGTGTAGTGTATATTTTGTGGAGCTCGCAGTTCTGTGGGAAGCCCCAAGAGATGTGACATTAGAAAGATGCATAAAGTCAGAAAGTAGAGACAGAAAGCAAAGGAGTGCTTCAGGAGCATTTCTTAAACATCAGTGGAGACTTTCTGATGTGCTTTCAAGTATTGCACATTTGGTTGTATTATAGATTTCCTATACATACAAAATACACCTTAACCAGTGTTGCTCACCTATAGTGTATTTTTGATCAAATATTTCTCAGTTTTCCTCGCAAATCTTCCCGAGCTCTGGAGGTTTAGACAGTGAGATCTTTACCTATCTACAAATATTACATTCTGCAAAACCTGTCTGAGTTTGTACAAACTTTAGGTAACACTTTACAATAACAACTCAATAATGTTTATAGATGGTTTATAAACCAATTATTAACCATTTACAAAGTGCTTTACGTATTTAATCGTTAAATGTTTTCAACCAATTTCTTAAAGGTGTATGAATCATTTCAAAATCATTAACATACTTAATATGGAGTTAAAAATATTAAAATGGGTGCAACTAAAACCATTTATAAACAATTAATTATAATTTAATTGTTTGTTAATGGTAAAGTAACTATAAACTTACATTAATAGACATTTTTATAAATGAATATACATCTATTTGCCATTTATACATGATTAAGTTAGTTAAACATTAATAAATTATGTATTTACCATTCTAAATGGTCTATAAACAGTTTATAAATGATGATTAAACATTAATAAACTATCTGTTTACAAATATATTATATATATTATATATATATTATAAATGATGGTTATTGTAAAGTGTTACCAAACTTTATGGTGCGTGGGATTGTTGCATTACGTTCCTGATCAAGGGGCGTCACAATTTAAATTCTGAATTGATCGAAATGAGCTTTCAATGTCAATTATTGAAATCATAAGCAGGATTGGCTGAATCAATAATTTGACCATATGCCTTAGTGTGGTATATTCTCAGATATGGTAGTTATATCTCACTATGTTTTTAAAGAAGAATTTGAAAATGTAAAAGCTAGTTGTCAGGGCTTCAAATCAATAATCTCTTGATCTTTATGAATCAAGACTCGATAGACTCAATAAACAATGACAAAGTGCTGCGATAACATAAGACCTGTCATTGTTTTCATTTGGTTGTTGAACATTTTCAGGCTTGGTTTGTGGACTTTATCATTGTTCTTTGTGTCCATAGACAATTATTTCTGTTTTGTCTTTGTTAAACTGGAGGTAATCTTGGTTCCTCCAATAATTGATTTGCTGCCTGCACTTACTCAGAGCTTGTATGGGACCTGGTCACCTGGGGATATTGTTATTTCAAACTGTGTGTCGTCTGCATAATTATGGAGATATTTTGTTGTTTTCCCAAAACAGCTTGTGGACCATTTAGCTATTGAACAGAAGAGGCCACAGAATGGAGCCCTTGGAAACTCAGTGTCATTTTTGGCATGGATTTGGATTTTCAATTTAGTTTTTTTTTAATCTGTCTTGTAATATTGTAGTCAACAAATGTCAAATGCAGCACTGAGATCTAAAACTGACGCTTTGCCTCTTAAGTGTTGTTAAAGACTTATACAAGAACATTTACTGCTGCGGTGCTGACTGGAAAACTTCCAAACAAGGCCAAGAAAGTAATAAATAGTTTCAATTGTTTTTTAATGATTTTACAAAAAAAATAAAAAAAGGAAGGTTTGATAATGGTCTGTAATTGTTCAAAAGTGAGTTGTCTGGATCATTCTTATTTAAGAGTGACTGTATACAGATAATGTGATGCCGTGCAGTTAGAAACACTTTTAAAATAGTCTACTGGGAGAACATCAATGCATCAGGAGGAGGATTTACCATTCTGCACTATTTCTAACGATGTTTATAACAAGTGAATGCTAATTGAATTAGTTCTAAGTGGACGGAAGGAAAAATACAGAATATATACTACCGGTCAAAAGTTTTAGAACAACCCAATTTTTCCAGTTTTTTTATTGAAATTCAAGCAGTTCAAGTCAAATGAACAGCTTGAAAGGGTCCAAAGGTAAGTGGTGAACTGCCAGAGGTAAATAAAAAAAGGTAAGCTTAACCAAAACTGAAAAATAATGTACATTTCAGAATTTTACAAGTAGGCCTTTTTCAGGGAACAAGAAATGGGTTAACAACTTAACTCTATGGAGTCTTGGGCTATTTTGTCCATTTTTGAATTCTTTTCATGTCTTTGTAAGTCATTTTGTGTCTTTTTTTGGTCATTTTGTGTCGTTTTTTAGTCATTTTGTGTCTTTTGGTGTCTTTTTTTGTCATTTTGTGTCATTTTTTGGTCATTTTGTGTCTTTTTTTAGTCCTTTAGTCCAACATAAAATGTGATTTTGTATCTTTTTTTTACTTTCAAAACACTATCATGCTCAATAAAGAATTTTAAATGTTGCAAATGTGCATTAATTTCAGACTACAATGAGACATTAAACTGCATCATTTTCAATTAAATTCTGGAAAAGTTGGTGTGTTCTAAAACTTTTGACCGGTAGTGTATATTCCTGATCTCTCATGTCTTTATTAACTTTCATGGTGTTGCTTTTATTTTAACCTTTACTGTAGTGTGAGCTATGACATCAGTAACATTCATTATTTTAGAACTGAAATTCTCTATGGGATCATTGAATGAGACCCTAGCAAGGTCAGGTGTGGCAGAGAGACTCTGAATAAATAATTCACTGGTGTTTTCAGTGATGCACCATTTTCTGATTAACTCTGGCGCTGGTGCTCTCTGTTCAGAAGGTCAGTGGTTTGATCCATGGCCGTATCTACGTGCCTATGTGCCTGAATGTCTATATGAAGTATCCTTGGGAAGATACTGAACACAACCGGCCGTATTCGATCCCTGGCCAGTGAAGTCTATATGTGGAAGTATCCTTGAGCAAGACACTGAACCTGAAGCCTGATGGTTGACCCGTCGGAGGGAGAGTTAGCATTAAATTACTGATGAATTCTGTACGCTAGCCTTGGTGTGAACACACTACAAGTCAACGGGTGAATGTTGTAAAAGTGCTTTGAGTGGTCAGTGTGACTAGAAAAGTGCTATACAAATACAGTCCATTACTCCGACTGAACATTTATGTGTACAGAAATCATCGTGACCTTAATCTCTGAGGAAAGAATGAAAGAGCTTCAAGAAAACTTCAAAAGAATCTTGCTAGCCCTGAGTTTTGCATGTGTCCGACACATACGACTACGAAAACTTTATTATCCACAGAGGGGAAATTCCTCTTTGGTTTCACCATAGACATGTCTCAAAAGAAACAGAATAAATAGTAAAATAAAGAAAAACATTTCAAGAATAGAAAAATATAAAATAGCCTACAGCAATAACTACTTCACACATCACCCATTCAAGTACAAAATTCGATTTATAGTTACTGTGTTATCCTGCGAGTTATCAACATGAATATAAAAAATTTAAATTACCAACAAATCACAGTATAAATCAACGCAGATGATAGATAGATCAGCAAAGTCATCAGGACAGTTTGCACTGTAGTAAATAAGCTTACAGATCGTTAAGAAAACAGCTTGATATGAAGAATTCAGATGAAGAGCAACATGAGTATAAATAAAAAAGCACAATTCTGTTTTGACATCTAGCACACCATAGAATTTTTTGGCTTTGCACTTACAGCTAAAGTTGTGAGAGGTTGTCTTAATAAATGTTTCAGTTAAAAACATAAAATCAAGATTGTTAAAAGATTGATAAAGTTTAATAAATCATAGTTAAGTTTGTTTATAAACACCGGGCTGAAAACAGGCTGTGGGTGACAAGGGTTTGATATCAGATTGGGCAAATTTTCTGAATTATTTCAGCACAGCTTGTTGATTGTACGACTTAACGAAACAGGAACAGAAAGTCCAAAAGTCCAGAAGAAGAGCCTGTTTCTGAGTACGAGGGAGTCAGTCGATGCCCAATTACAGATAGATAATAATAATAATAAGAGGCCTTTAGGGGCAGTTAAAGAGGCAAAAACCCACAGCAGACGTCTCCTCCCCTGTTTGTGCTGATGCTGCAGATCTGTTCTGTGTTGATTTGAATGATGCAGGATGTCTGAGCAGCTTAGTGGCACATTAACATCACATCTAGTTCCTCCGTCTCTGATCTTAGTTTGTTAGGGATTTTCATGAGAGGAGAGGCGGAGGGAGATGGGGACTCAAAGTTCTGGTGACCTTGCTGGCCTTATCAGAGGCGTCAGCGTGGCAGGAGGGAGCTGTTCCTTTGTCGTCCTCGTTATCAGCAGCTTGGTGTTACAGAACGTTTGGTTGGGGAGGCAGCGGCCGACCGAGGGGTGAATTTAATGCTAGCGTTAACCCAACGCGTCCATTTTATCAGCAAGACCCAAAAGGAGCGAGGCAGAGGAGTGAAAGGAAGAGGAATTAGTGGACGGATCCATGATCTGGCTGTCAATACGCTGACACTGAGACTGTGATGCTGCATCATCTGGTCGCATCACAGACTCACCAAAAATCATCCGTCAGTACTTTTTATTTTTTACCACAGATCTGTTTAGGTGTCGTCCATCTGCCATGAAAAGATGCCAACTGCTCTCCCAGGAGATATTTAAGTTTTCAATAGTGTTGATCTCTTTCAGACTGAGACTTGCTGAGCCTTTTGTTGAGTCCTGCTGAACCTGTTGATCCCTCTGCTGAGTGCTGGCAGTGATCCACTAATAAAACCTGGGCTTTCTCTTCGTCCAGACATTGAACTGTTCAATGAAATGCTGCTTTAGCTCTTCTGATTGCTGTCTGCAAACATCATTGGCTCCCACATTCGGACTAATTGGAGGAGAATCATTCTGAGCTGTTTACTCATGACTTTATTTTCATTTTTATGTCATAGACCAGAGATTCCCAAAGTGTGGTGCACGAGCTGCCACTAGGGGGTGCGCGGTATGAAAAATGTAATGGCGGTCTGATAATTACACAATTATATTTTTTCCCCCCACACAATAAAGACCTGTAAATAAACATTTCCGTTGTAAAATGTAAAATCAAAAACTGTAATATTAATTAATTAATAAATACAGGCTACTCAAAATGCACTTCATCTTAAAATGAAGCGTAGAAGAAGTTCTCTTCTTCATGTTTCCTACCTGTGTTATGATGACGGGTTGTTTAGCTCCACGCTCATTTAAACTTGCTGCAATTTTTGTTCAACGCGGCTCAAAATATTATAACATTTTCCCAACTTATGTGCTTTCTGCCTCTGATCCTGAGCCTGTCATCATCCTCTTTGCTCTTAAAAGTGGAAGCTTGCGGATAACTTTGTTGCATTATATTGAAACTGTGTTTCAAATTAATTCAAATGCAAGAGCGCATTGTTGTGATCGTTATTAATTTATTATATATGTGTTCTGGTCATTTGAGCATGAATAAACATGCCGCCTTTAATATGGCTATAAAAAAGCGTATTGCATTTTTTCAAACATTTTTTTGAAGGTGTGGGGGATTGGGGGTGCGTCAACCCGGTTGGGACATGGAAGGGGGTGCGCGGCTAAAAACGTTTGGGAACCACTGTCAAAGACTATAACTTTTGGTTATTATTATGTTTTAATAGTCTTACAGCTTATGTTTCCGCCACAGCAGTTACAAGTTCAATTCTGTTTTAACATGCTTTCCTCCCTTTACTCCAGTTTACTCCACTGACTTTGTAGTCTTTGTCTGCTGGCCCAAATATATCTGCAATCATCTCCACTTCTGTCTAAATGAGATTCACTGTAGTAATGGTTCAACGGTGCTCCACCATAACCTGTAAAAGTGGTTGCCAGGCAGGCAGAAGCTTTTATTTGCTGAAACTGAAAGTATGACAACCATTTTTAGTCACATTATGTTTTGATTAAGCTGTATATGCAATAACACCTCAACCGTAATAATGACAGTGTGACGTGAAAGAGTTAAAGCTTATAAAAGTAAACAAACAAATTTGTTTGTGTTTCTGATTCCAAAAAAAAATGGGATGAACCGAATGTGATAATATACTAATCTAAATTTGAAATATTCAATTAAAAACTGTACAAACATAGGATTATTATAATGTTCAAATGGATAAACTTTTATTAGTGATAAATACACTCTGAATTCTGATTCTTTGTTTTTTTATTTTCCTATTTACTTGCCATTGGTTCTATAACAGATGCCTGTGTGCATACAAGTAAAATCCCTAATGCAAAAAGAATCTTGAACATCATTTTTTTGGCAGGTGCTTGTATTGCTTTCGTTTTTTTCATATTTTATGGCCAAGAATTGGTTGCCAGTTTCTCAGAATGTTAGCCAGTGGCGACCTGGCGGCCGGTTCCCTGTTCAAACCGGCTTTTATGATCTGGATCTTTACATTTTGCCCTCTGAGGGAGCACAGCTTTTAGTTTTAGCACCCTGCAGATAGAAATCCCATTCACATCACATGAATTCACTGGTTTTGCTTCAGGGGATCTGGGGAAAAGTTATGGTGTCATTTTTAGATAGATGTCCATTTAAATCTTCTGGAGTTGAATTCTGATGAACTAGCTCAGCGGCAGAAGACTTTGACAGAGTGTCATGGAGTTCAGAAGATTTCTCCAGCGCAAATATCCAACCCTCTGTTACAATTTATGACTGTCTGTGCACTTCATCGATTCTGACGAGCTGAGAGGCATCGTGGCGTGCTCCGTTCTGTCAGAACTCGCTAACTTACTGTTTGTGTCCGTTAATGTTGTGGTGAGCGGAGGAAGCTGGAAGTCGACCGTCGCACCGTGGAGCTGTGATAAATAGATCTCCAGGAATTCACTTTGTTACAGGAAACATCCTCAAATGTCATGAAAATATTACAAAAAATTGAAAACAACTAAGCAGATAGAAAGTGAGAATAGCTTCTCGATCGCCAACAGCCTTCTAGTGTCAAACTCAGCAAATATATCATTCAAATATATCACAAATATATCATTCTGCATAATCAGGGCTGTCAAACTCTGGCCCGCGGGCCACATTTGGCCCGCAGTGTAATTGCGAGGCAATACCAAATTATTATATTATTATTGTAAATTAATGACATTGATGAGTTTTTTATTTGAAATTTGATTTTGCATGTCTGCACTATTTAGTTATATATTGTATGTTTATAAGCGTTGCTGGTTCCATATTTAATGTTAAAGCAAAACATGTTTGCTATACAGTACAGGCCAAAAGTTTGGACACACCTTCTCATTCAATGCGTTTTTCTTTATTTTCATGACTATTTACATTGTAGATTCTCACTGAAGGCATCAAAACTATTAATGAACACATATGGAATTATGTACTTAACAAAAAAAGTGTGAAATAACTGAAAACATGTCTTGTATTTTAGATTCCTCAAAGTAACCACCCTTTGCTTACTAGAATATAAGACATGTTTTCAGTTATTTCACACTTTTTTGTTAAGTACATAATTCCACATGTGTTCATTAATAGTTTTGATGAATTTACAATGTAAGTAGTCATGAAAATAAAGGAAACGCATTGAATGAGAAGGTGTGTCCAAACTTTTGGCCTGTACTGTATATTAAAAGGTTTATTTGTCCAATGTTGGCCCGTGATTTTATTCAAGTTTTACATTTTGGCCCATTGTGTATTTGAGTTGACACCCCTGTGCATAATGAAACTCAAACGGCTACAATGAAGCAACAATAAAGAAAACATTCATGAGTGGAAGAGGACTTAAAATAAGAATCTGTTGCAGTGTAATGGTAATTAAAGTGGTCATGTTGCTGCAGAGAGGAGCGTCCTTTTTAAACACATCAACAGGTTATTGGTATGCCAGTGCTGCTTTCTAAATATCTGCTGATTATTTAGTAATTGCCATTACCACAAACATGAAAAAATTAAATGTACATTAAAACGTTATAGCGTGGCTTAAAGAACAGGGCTCAAGCTGTTGGCTCCCTCTCTGCACCTCCCTGCACCTCCCTGCACCTCCCTGCACCTCCCTGCCTGCCACAGAGTTAATAGCTGCACTAATGGTGGTGGTGTTCCACAGCCAGCAGGACTCTCGCATCAGAAAATACCATGTGCTATTTATTACCTTCTCAGCAGAGCTAACATGACATGTAGATGCCCCGAGTTCAGCCAAATCTAATGAACATCCCTTGTGTGTAACTCCTCTATTTCCACCCGTATTGAAACTGATGACAAATGAACCTACACTGATGCTATTGTCATAGCAAAAAAGTTTAATAATTCAAACTTCTGAGGGATCTCAATCCATTCTGAATAAACACGTTTTTCTAAATGTTTTGTCAGTGTTGTGAAAAGACTCAGATCTCTCAATCAATTACGATTAAGAATCTGAGGGGAATTATTAATGGCTAAGATGTGATACCATAATTACCTTTTATTCAGTTGCATAGATTAGAGCGGCTTTCAATTTCACCCTTTTGCTAAACGGAATTTGAGAAGTCAATCCCCAGTAAAATGTTAATACAGTCTGAAGGTACGGAGGCACGATTACTTTTTCTACCATAATGAGTCTGTACGCTCTCTCTCTCTCTACGTGAACTTGAGAACAATAGCAGCAGATAAATGTAAAATAGGAAGTTTACGGCACACACTGTCTGTCTGTCTGCCTTCAGCCAGCTTCTATATTAGTTTAACTGCTCCCCACATACAATTAATTAATAAGAGCACTAAATGCACCCATGGGTGCACTTAGTCAATATAGGAATGGGCTTAACTTGCTTTCCTTCTATGGATTTAGAAGAAAGGAGGAAGAAAGGATGAAGTTTTATCTGTCACATTCTGCCTGAATAGTGAAGCCAAAGCAAAGAGCAATCTTTCTGCACAATGTCAATCTGAAAATGTGTTCTGTGTATTTGAAGAAACAATAAAGCCTTGTGTCTTTGAATAAGATTACCAAAATTGTTCTTGTTGTAAATGATCCATCATTGTTCCTTCGCTCTGTCGCCAGACTTGATCTCCTCCATTGCAAATGTCAAACTTTTTTTGAAAGTTTGTTTTAACAGAGCTGCAGGTTTTTTCTTTTAAATGGAAAACCGTCTTCAGTCCAGGTAAACTCTTTTCTCCTCCACTTTCTCTTTTCTCTCTCTTCTTTCCCAGCAGCCTCGTCATTTAATTGTTTTGCTCGCATACTCCCCGGTGTTGCCTAGCACTCTCCTATCCACTCACACACACACACACACACACACACACACACACACACACACACGCACACACACACATCTGTGTTTATAGCTAGACACACACACACACACACACACACACACACACACACACACACACACACACATCTGTGTTTATAGCTAGACACACACACACACACAGATACAGACTTTGACTTGATGACTAAGAATGATATGTTGTAAAAAATTAGAGGTACTTGAAGATTAACAGAATGAATCATTTCTGTTCTGCAGACTGGCTCTTAGCCCAAACTTCTAAAAATCGTATATTTTGATTGCATGGCATCAGACTTAAATCTTATATTATGATTGACGTGATAATTCAACGGCCGAATAAGAACAAGTCTGACATTAGCGTCAAAGCCTGACACGACCCAATTAACTTCTTCCAAATGAACAATATGTCATTTTCTGCCACTATGGGTCATTCAATCAAAACAATAATAAAAATAAAATAAATAAAAAAAACAACCCAGTGATTAAAACACCCCAAAATCCTGAAAAAATCTTTAAAAAATCTGTGTTTCTCTGGCTCTGTTCAGGTTGTTGGGGGAGGGGTTGCTAGTGGAGCTGCTGCTAACGTTACTTCAGCTAGTTTCTCTCATAATGTCAGATCCAGATGTTTCAGATGTTTTACTGAAAGCTGAATTATCAGCAATGAACCCAGTGGTTTTAACAAGAGAAGGGGATAGAGCCATCTGTTTAAGATTCATGCGTTCAATGACAAAAATTCTTCATCTGGTAAAAGTGGGGAAAAATATCAAGATCTAAAACTTCAAATGTGACTTATAACTGGATAAAAGTAATATCCTATTTGATCTGTGCAGACAACCACAACACATATTGGCAAAGGGACACCATTAACAGGCAATGGCGACCAAATTACACACTAAAAAATGTCTGATGTCTGAAAATGTAGATTTTATGGTGAAAAACTGCTAAACCATGACAGTAAAAGACCGTAAAATGATAAATGGGTTAATTCAGTTTCAGTAACAATGAAACACCGTAAATGCATATATCAGCCAAAACAGCATTTCTTTTTTTCTACAGTTTGTTATTGAAAAATAACATATAACAAAAATATACTGTAATATTTTATGATAAAATCTTTAATTTATGCAGCATTTATGAAGTATTTTCTTGTCAATTATATGGCAAAGCACAATTTCTTTTGATGGAAAAACTTTTTATTTTTTATGGTAAAATATGGAATATAATGGCAACCGTTAGCGTGAAATCACCAGTGCTAATATAATTTTACTGTAATATAACAAAAAGTTGCACCATATTTATTACGGTAAAGTTCTGGCAACCACAGCTGCCGTTTTTTTACCGTAAAAACAACAGTTTCTTTTTTACAGTGTACACAGACCCTGTCCTTGAGTAAAATGACAGATTTCTCTGAGTTAGAACATAGTTGGAAATGTTTGGAACAATGTAGTAACATAACTGAACAAAGTATGTAACACAGGTCTTGTCATTTTTAGCATTTTTATGATGGTAATGTACAGACAGCATGGAGGGACTATATGGCGTCTGTGTTGAGATTTCAGATTAACTAACTGCTTTACTTTTGAAATGTAAATCTTTTCCATAGATTGACTTCATAAAGATGCATAATGAAACAGGGACCAGTATTGTGTAAATGTGTTGCTGCTTTAGTGTTTCACTTTGAGTGAAATGACGAGCAGAGGGCCAAGTGATCACAACAACATCTATCATATTGACAGAAATCTCTCCACAGTGACATATTTGTGACACAGCTTGAACAGTGTTTATTTATTTTTTCCTAGATAATAATTTTCACAAGTGAGTCATCAGATGATCATTGATTGAACTCCCTTAAAAGTCAGACAGCTCACTGACTGCTGGGTATTGTGCCTGAAATTTGACCTAATTTCAAAAAGGACCTACAAAAGGGATGAGGCCTATTTCTAATTCTGTCTGAAGGGGGACCTTGAAACACATTCAGGTGCAAAATTATGCTCGGTGAGTTGTTACACAAAATACCATGACTAATACAAGTTATTAGTGGGTATAATAACAGTTATTGGGTGATCTTTGTATCCATATCAAACACTGTCCTTTTGTAGTGTTTGCTATCGTGAGATAATACTTAAAGGTACGGTGTGTGGAACTACATAATAGATAGATAGATAGATAGATAGATAGATAGATATATATATAGATTACTTTATTCATCCCAGAAGGGAAATTCGGTTGTCACAGCAGTCCGGTATTCAAGTACAATAAAATACAATAGAATAAAATACTGAGGTAGCATAAATAAAAACAACAATAGAAAAAAACACAGAATAGAACAAGGACACTTAAGAAGTTAAGAAAAGAACATCAGTTGTTAGGATGGTTGGCAAGATGATGGTAATAATTAAACTGGTGATATGATATGATGGCAACAATGCTATAGTGACTAGACGGTATATAATAATAATAATAGTACAGTATATAATATATATAATATAATACCATGCATTTCCACACAGCCTGCAGCACATTTCTGTGTTTTGAGCGTCACTGGCTTTTGCCCAATGCATAATTCCTTAAAGAGGAATGTTAAAGGGTTGGCCAGTTGCACCTTGAGGATTTCCAGGGTGTTCTGTTCCTGTTTCTGTGTAATATGTCTTTTAGTTAAGCCTTCAGTCACATGATACCAGGCTGCATTTGGCACAAGTAAAGCAGGTTTGCAGTGCAACCCCGTCTCCTGGATCATGTAGTATTAATTTGCAAAGTCTCTCCTATTATACAAAAACATAGCACCACATTCCTTGAAAAAAGAAGCCCTCCCACTGAACATAATCTTGGCAGCAATTATATTTCCATCAAAATGTGACTGGAAAATAAATTAGTAGTATACAAATGTAATTTCTAGGGCAAGCTTGACATGAGGGCGATGGTACAGTAACCTTAAGCATCTACTTCTCATTTTACTGGAATCATAACTTACAGTGATGCCCTTTGTGTTGGTCAACAGTGGAAAAACAGATACAAATCAATACTGAAATAATAAAGTAGGTATATATATATATACACAGTTTGACTTTTACCACAAAGGGAGATTAAATATTTCACAATAAGCAATTCTTTCTTTCAGTTAATATTGACACGAATGCAAATCACAGAATGGAGCCTTGAAAATGAGTTTGACTCATGCATTATACTGTATAGGCACACATATATATACACTATAGTACAGAAAGGCATTGCATTTGATAAAAATCTAATTACAATTCTATAAGACTTATTCAAATATCCTTCTGCATAATGATGTTAGATTAGATCAGGCACTATACAAACATATTCACAGCTTCCCAAGGGCGCCACATGTTCTGCTCCACAGCTGTACCGTAATTATGAGGTTTGGAGGAAGACACAGAAAAACACAAGGCTGCGGTTTACAATTCAAAATACTGATGAATTACAGGTCAACAACCTCTCTGAGCCTGTACGAGTGGACACACGGAGAATGGACAAGAGAACGGGCAGGGCGGTTGTGCTGTAGACCGTAATCTGTGCTTACCAGTGCAGCTCTCTGTGGCGGGGAGCAAATAAATCTGCCAAGCAGCAGCAGATTCATAAAATCCCTCAGGTGGCTCTGTTCATTTATCTACATTTGCCAGGGCTTCCAGCTGCCAAAAGCAGGTGGCACACTTTGGCTTGGAAATTGCCTGTTTTTAAGATGTAGAGCTCTTTAAAGGGCTGGGACGGCAGACAGGGAGTGGCTGGTGGGGGGTTTAAAGGGTAGCAGTGGGGTATAGGTGACAAGGTCGTGAGGTGAAGGATATCAAACGTGTGGGAGTAGCATATTGTCGCCTTGAAAGCCCCGACATCAAAATTGTCTCATTGGAAAGCTAAATTGAAATGAAAATGCCCTTATTTCTAATTTCCTCCCCTCAAATTCAATTTCTAGATTGGTGGCACACCCAGGGAGTCAGAAGCAGCGCTGCAGGGGGGGAGAGGCAGGAGGAACCACACCACCAGATAAGAAATTATAGATGGAAATAATCTGGGGATCTATTTCCTCTCCTCCCCTCCCTGGCCTGCTGCAAATATGATATGGTGAAGAGGGAAATTAAAAGTCACTGTGATGCACCTCATTGCAGCTAGCACTTGTTGGGGACCGAGGTGCTTCTTGGGATTGCACTTGGGGCCCCAAACAGCTGCTAGCCAGCACACTCTGGCTGCTTGATTCATATTAATGCACTGCTAACCCGAAACAGCATCCACCACTTTCCACGGCTCATTCCTGCACCCAGCCACGTAATTGGACTTAGTTTGTAGACACAGTCAAGTAACAAATGCATTAAGGACTCTTTTAAATAATAATTAATTATATTTTGATGTTCTTCTTGTTATTTTGGTCACATAATAGTCAAGTTGTGGGCCAGAGCTTTTCTATTTGCTTTCCTATTAAGATTAATAGTCTAGAGCCACACTGCTTCTGTGAGGCTGTAATTAGGCACAGTGATGCTTTGAGCTGAATGCTAACATCAGCATGCTAACATGAGCACAATGACAACGACGATGCTAACATGCTGATGTTAAGAATGTATAAACTGTTCACCATCTTAGTTACACCTGTGTAGAAACAAAACTGTATGAAAATTTCATGTCACGATTCTAAGAGTGACCAAAATTACCACGATTATCAAAATTATCGCTGAATAAATGTGCTGAAAATGTACAGAAAGTACTGATACACACACTGAAATCAATTCATCATGTTTCTCTCAGTACTTCACATAGAAGGCTGGAAGATCTCCGGGGAACTGTCGCTGCTTTCTGCAATGTTTTTATCGACTAAACAAACTTGCATGCTGCTTCAGTGAGAAGTTGCAAAACTTTGGTTGATGCTGAATTGCTTTACCATGAGTTCTTCTTTTTTGAACATGTTGGTTATTCGTATGCTTTATCTTGATAGAGATCTAGACAGATTGGAGAGGGGAGACAGAGGGAAGACATACAGTAAATACTGTGAGACTCCAACCTGGGTTGCTGGGACAAAGACTCAGCCCTAGTGGTACGCACTCCTGTTTCCTGTGTTTATCCCTGTTCATGATGGTGTAGCGGTTAGTGGTTAGCACTCCTGCCTCACAGCAAGAGGTTCCCGGTTCGACTCCGGCCTGCAGCTCTTCTGTGTGGAGTTTGCATGTTCTCATCGAGTACTCCGGCTTCCTCCCACCGTCCAAAAACATGCATGTGGGGATCAGCCGCCGCGACCCAATTGCGGATAAGCGGTTAAGGATAATAAATGAATGATTGAATCCCTGTGCATGTTAGTGTAGCGGCTTAGCACTCTCTCTGCGTTGTGTTATTTAGTTGAGACCAGGACATCTGATTGGCATCCAGCCATTTATTCTGATAACAGATAAGAACAGGTGCATCCCTCATTAAGGTCCACACAAGGTCCGAATGCCTCAATTGCATGACAATACAAAACACAAAATACAAAAATCATACCTGATAACAGATAAAAACAGGTGCATCCCTCTGAAAAATATAAAATTAAAAGACACTGTCAAGTTTCTACTAAAATAAAGTGAAATTAAATTAATTAATATTAAAAAAAAAAAGACGGAGCTCATAGCCCGTAACCTTACCGTTACACCACAAGGTCCGAATGCAGTTCAATACCCGTGGTTATTTAGAGATGGCAAGTGGAATCACTAATTACCTGATTAACTATGTTACATCAGCAAGGCAACATCTGCTAAATACGACCAACCAAAGTGCAGCTGAGCATGATGGGAATGTCTTTACGTCCAAGCCAGAGCTTTAGTTTTGCAAGTACTGTAACTGGATATGTAAACTTTTGACCTGATGATAAAAAGTAACAGGGTCACCAAAGTCAGAGCATTTCATCCAGTGGGGAGCATGACTATCTGAGACAATCTGTCAAACAGATGTAGAGGCATTTTGCAGAATGTTAGGGATGACTAATGTTATGATGATGCATCGTCACGGGAACAGGGACGTCTGTACAAACTAATGCAACGTGTGATGTAAAGTCTGGGGTTCACATCATTAATGTACTGATAGTTGCTGATAATAAAAAGCACATGCTAACTAAAATTTATCAGGAAATGTGAAGTGAAACATTTTGAGGGAATACCATTTGTTTTTTTTTACATCAGACTTCCACATCGTTCAGTGGAATTAACCTTCTAGTCAAAGCTTCTCCAACCTTTATGCTCCATTCCCCCAAAATGCAATAGTGCACACAGCTCAGGACGGGGTTCTCTCTGCATAATAACTGTGAGAGTAATGTGTAAAGGTCCATTTGGAACCCAATTGTTTGTAAAATATACTGTGAGTAGTGTTTTCCAAGAGCAGTGTGCAGGAATTTCTTCATTTCTTCATCCAGCTTTATTGTTGAACTTCTGCCTGCTTATTCTGTTTATGGGAATAACCCAGTGTGGTTGAATTAAACTATTGTCTTCATCTGATTATTCTGTATTTGTGTGCATGCATGTAGACATATAGTCACTCTATAGCTGCAACTATTCCTTTTTCCCCCTCTATATTTTCACTTCATACCATTTTGTTCATTTTGTACTAAAGTTCATAATTGAATGATAAAATATGCAATAATTCCTCTTCACTCTTCAAGTATTTAGTTCACACATATCTGGTCTGGTCTGAAGTGAAGCAGTGACGTTTCTCTCCCTCGAGCCACTGCGCTAATAAAATCCTGCATTCATGCTATGGTGATCCGTCACACAGAACTTATATTAATTTGAAAGGAAAATTATGTCACACATGAGATCAGGAGCTTTTTTAATTGGCCAATTCACACCATTTTAGGACGATGCTGTATATTTAGCAAGTTCCAGATCATATTTAATATTACAGTCACTGTTAGAGTGTCTTTGCAATGACAGGGAAGTCTGTAATGCATAAACATCCACATAGTCATATTCTCTCTCAATCTTTTTGCATTTAATTGCATCTCCATTTGAATTCAACTGTGGCGCTACTTTGCTTTCAGTTGCTTTGAAATAGAATGGGCTACAAGGCGGGATGAAATCAGCATAAGCAAACATGGATATGAGTTTTCAAACAGCCTTGCTCACCATTTTTTTTCTAAAGAGCTTAAAGATTGACATGAATAACTTTGATGGTTTTTCTCTCGCTGCTCTCAGGAAAATGATGGAATACACGTAACACATAAGGAGAAACATCAATCAAAGCCATTCATGATTTGCAACATGCAGTATAGCATAAAATCATCAAGAAATTAGACAAATTCACGACCTTCCATTCCAAATCTGAATATATTCAATAGTGTATTTATTGAGCCGTGAAAATATGTCTTCTCTCACTTTCTCTGTTAAGTGAAGTAGCGTATCGCCATCTGCCTAAAATGTCCCTGGATATCACTGCTGCTTGATGGTCTCTCCCAACATTCAAGGCATTATGCAGGAAACCACTGTGATTACACATCATTAGAGGCGCTGCAATGCTGCTGACTGTATTTTTTTAAGAGCAGGTCAGGGGTAAGTAACAAGGAGAAAAGTGCAGGAGTGGCAGATTTCTCCCTATGCATGTGGTCAAGTCTTGCAGCATCACATCATGCCCACTTTGACACTGCTGCATTTTTACAGAAAAATGCCTTCAAAGCAGTATCATCTCTTCAGAGGGGAGAAGAGAAAGTTCCCAAAAAACATTGCAGTAACTAATATATTATGTGCTGTAGCACATTAATTAATAGCTGCGGTATTATGTGATTTTTGAGACCCAATTCTTTTAATTCTCAGTGATTAATTGACATTACAGTGTGTGTTCCACTTATAAATTCAGTGTGTTTTTCTTCTCATTAGAAAAAGCAGCGTGAGCTCCTGCTCTGATTGGCTGCGTGTACGTGGGGGTCACTACCTGTCTTTAGCCCCAATTAGTGGCTTTCCATCTCAGACAGCAGAGCCATGGCTGATGATATGAAAGGCACACTGACATTTCATGAGGCCCAGAGCTGAAGGGGACCCAGTCTGATGTAATATGTGTTTTATTTTTTGAAATTGTTGTTCCAATTCAGAAAGCATGGATAAAGTCGTATCAATGTTTCTGTTTTCTCCAAGAAGATTATTGGTTGCTGATTCTTTATTGTTAATGGGAAATCAACATTTAGGAAACAACATATATGTGTTTCTTGCCAACTGTACTTTACAAGTTTAACTTAAACAGCTTGTTTTGTGTGGTAGTATCAGCTAGCCGGAGAGTTGCATGGAAATATTTCTCACTCAGAAATATTCAAGAGTCTGGAACACATGACCTTCTGACTGTATGAACTTCCTCGCTCCTGCCTCAGAAACATTTGACAAATAAACAAACTGTCACCTGTTTTGTAATGATACATTTATAGATTTACAATCACATCAGCTGTTTCAGGCCACAGCAACCATGATATACAGTACAGGCCAAAAGTTTGGACACACCTTCTCATTCAATGCGTTTCCTTTATTTTCATGACTATTGACATTGTAGATTCATCAAAACTATTAATGAACACATGTAGAATTATGTACTTAACAAAAAAGTGTGAAATAACTGAAAACATGTCTTATATTCTAGTAAGCAAAGGGTGGTTACTTTGAGGAATCTAAAATACAAGACAGTTTTATTTTATTTATGTTATGTTTTATTTCACATTTTTTGTTAAGTACATAATTCCATATGTGTTCATTCATAGTTTTGATGCCTTCAGTGAGATGTAAATAGTCATGAAAATAAAGAAAATGCATTGAATGAGAAGGTGTGTGTCCAAACTTTTGGCCTGTACTGTATATAAAATGAAAGTGTGAAAATGCCCCAAAAACATTATAAATTGTTTCTTTATTTCCCCGAAATCTCAAGATGGTGACAAGATTCCAGGGAGTCACTGGGCTTAGAAAAGAAATGGCTGTATTTTCATCAGTTAAGATTTTAGTTTTAAGTCTTTACAGTCTTTGTCAAAAGCCAAAATAAATGACCAGGGACAGTTATGTATTTGTTCTTTGCAAAACTGTTCCTTTAACCAAATGGTTTACTTAACTAACCTAAACCATAGAAATGACTCTATGTGCCATTTCTCAGCTACATTCAATCACTGAACATGTTCTCATCCTTTAGTTGCCAGGAGCCGCAGCTGATGGACTGAGAGCTGTTTAATGTTTCCTCTGAATTATCCGATGCAACATAATTGTATAAGAATGTAATTAATTAGAGACATGGATGCAGAACTGTAACATTGTGGCTATTGCCATTAGCATTGGAGCAAATGTGGGTATGTGCTTTCACAAGTGTTTGGAACTATTTTAAGCCTCGGTTGAGTTTATTAACGTTGTGGTAAATTCCATTTAATTCCAGCTAATGCTCCAGTTGCTTAAGCTGACCACTCACTCGGGGAGAACTGCGGCTGATTTGGCCTCTGTGGACATTAGAGGGGCTTCCACAGTCAACCCATGCACTCTCCTGTTTTATTCCATTGAATTAGAGGGTTTGTAATAATTCAAACTTGACATCTGTGATCCCCTCGAGGGCTCTCGGAAAACTACCTGATTCGTGTCAAACACGTTTGATGTGATCTGCTTGTGTCCTTTTTTAGCTTGTGTAGTGTTCTCATACGATCACGTTCATAAGATCAATGTCCTTTCTTTACGCCGGACGGCTGTTGACAGAGCTTAACAATTCACTCTGAGGCCCAGGTGTATTAAGCATAAAAGCGTGGGGAGCTGCTGCTGGACTCAGAGAGAGTCTGCACCTTCTTGCCTGCTTGTCTTTTGTTGAGAACTGCTGAGCCGGCAACCTCCAGATTGTTTTCTTTTGGGCCAAGCTCACCAGACACTAATAAAGAGCCAACTGCCTGTCACTCTCTACACTCCTGTAGTGTTGAAGTCACAGATTGAAACTGACAAACACCCTCCAAAGCCAATGAGAGCTGAATGCTGCTTTGCTTTTTTAGATCTGCTGTGTTTGCTCAGTTAACTGAGCTTTTAATAGATTTGCTTAATTACTTTGTTTTTTTATATTTCAAAGTACCTGCTAATATTCCATATGAATAGTTAATGAATAACTTGTGTTCTCATATTATATCCAACCTTTAAGCCTCGTCAGCTGCATGCTGCTTCTAGTTTGTGTTCTGCATAATGAATGAACTGCCCTCAGCTCCTTTAGTAACCATGACGACATTCAGATCTTTGTGTTTGACTTGCTGGACAGCATAAAGTGAGGCCAGCCCTGTGAATGTGGAAGTCTTTGTTGAAGTTACACCATTGCTAGGTGAGTTGTCTGAGTTTTGCAGCAGAGTTCCACTTGTTCTGTCTGCAGTTTCATGCCTTATTCAACATGTTAATGATGAATCATAGCTGTCACTACTTTTTTTTCCTGCACAAAGCGTTGTTTTATCTCTTAACCTCCACAAGTTGGTGTTGAGTTGCTGTTCTGTGGAATAAAAGGACTCAGCGGGCTCCGTTCTGGTGAACCCGATCACAGTCAGGTGCGCTCTGCTAAGTGCGTCGGGAGCGTGCCAAACACACTTTGGGTAATTTTGTGGCCAGGCTCCCTCGGCGTTGAGCAGCCGATCTGCTGTGCATAATTGTGGCTTGATGGTGACATCATCTCTCCAGTTAGAGAGTGCAGATGGGACAGATACCTGCTGCCTTCAGAGGGCTGCAGAGAGTCAGCAGAGGAAAGGAAAGGCCTTTAGTAGAGAGTGTTCTCAGAATATATATTAACAAGAACATCATACAAAAGAGATGCCCCAAGATATGATTTTTATCCCGATACTTGAGTTACGATACGATAGTATTACGATTTTAAGCATTTTGCAATATGTATTGCGATACAATATAATGCGATTTAACTGTTTAACTGCATTTTATCTCCACAAAATTAAATTCAATCAAGAATTGTTTTGATAAATAAGAAAATTCTCAGTCTATTCATCTCACTTCAGTCTTTTTATTTCTCCACAATGAGAGTCAACTGGTGGGAAGGTTGGTGGTTCGATCCCCAGCCATGGCAGCTACATATCGAAGTATCCTTGAGCAAGATAGTGAACCCCAAATTGTTCCCGACACTGCGTTCATCGGTGTGTGAAAGAATTCCCAGTGGTGGCAGGTGGCACCAGTATGAATGTGTGTGTGAACGGGTGAATGAGCGTAGTGTGTAGTGTAAAGCGATTTGGATAAAAGCGATATATAAGTGCATCCCATTTAATTAGATAGCATGAAGTCAGAGGTCACATGACCGTTTTGAAAATCACTATGAAACATTAAAAAATAGTCAAACCTTGCAGTTTTATTTTGTCAACTTGCCGACACAATATCCTGACGCACATGGAGCCTATAGACTCCTTAGATGTTCTAGTTTCACCAGTATCTTCAGTTTATTCCTTAAAGTTAGCCTACCAGAATGCTAAATATCAATACTTAGTGGCCATGAAGTGATATATTGCCACACAAAATATTGCGATACTATGCTGTAAAAATGGAAAAATTGGGGTGTTCTAAAACTTTTGACCAGTAGTGTATAGATATATATATCATAAAATATCCTGCCTTTGGACACAGAAGGATTACCAAATGATCACATACTGTTTCATTTACTTCCCAACTGTTTTGGACGTTTTAATCTGCCCAGCGTGCATTAATGCCATAACTGCTGGTTGGTCATTTGAGTAATTATTTTGGAATAATGCTGATTTTTACAAAAAAGGAAAAAAAACTGCTGCTTAAGCACACTTTAACAACAAATATTACTAGGACCATTACAGAAAATGGCATAATTGACAATTAAATAGCCAGGATTCACATGATAAACACAACTACTGTTGACTATCCGTGTAACAGTTTGGCCACAATCTAGCACACTGACCACACATCTAGCCTTGTTTTCCTCAGTTAATTACTGTACACACTCAGTGGCTGGTCAGGAGTCCTGCAGGATGATTTGAATTTGAGTCCAATCTCAGGTTCAGAGTCAGGACTTTAATTAAAGAATGCCAGTCCTTGGTAAAAAAAAAAGAAAAAAAGATGGCTTTAACAACTAAAAGAGAGTAGCATGTGTTATCTGTGATGTCTCACATCTGCAATTTGAAAACTCTATTAACTGTTTGATCACAGTTTGATCTATAGCTTTTGTGAATGTGTGCTTGTAGATTTTGTGAGCCCACTCATGTGACAGATATGAGGATTGGCTGATTTGTTCGCTCATTTCAGGATGGTCTGTTCTTTCTAGTGGTTTGAAAGGCCCTTTCAGTTCATATTTGCATACTGCCTCCTGTTGCTGTCCGCCGCTCTGATCATTACATTCTGCCAGACATGAAGAGGACATGCTCTGGGCATCAAAGTCCCACCAAGACACTAAACCACGTGTTGCAATTTGGGAATAACAAATTATCAAAGCCATGTCTATGTTAATGACCCTGCGGCTGCATGGCTGAAAAGAGAGAAATTAATTCACTCGAGTCTATTTTTAGACTCCTGTCTGCAGGTCTTTTGTCCAGAAGACATTTTTTATAATAACTTGATCAGAGTTTGATCCCTGAATTTAAGGAATTTTATCCAAAATACATTTTTCTCAGTCTTTTTTAATTTATTTTTTATCTTTTGTTTGAACATTTTTAGAATCTGTACAGTATGAATTCATAATCATAATTACATTACATAATTATCATAAAGATATTATTATTTAGAGAAACCCAATTTTAAGGATGTGTTCAAGAACCAGTTTCTCCTTTTTTTTTTTCTGTTCCCAGTAGTGGCAGCAGCAGCAGAGAAACAGCTACATGCAGCGTGTCAGACTTTTCCAGGAAACCGATTAAGCTAAATGACTGCCTGGATGTCCAATTATTTGTTGAACTCCGCAATCTTGGGGAGGAATTTGCAATATCATGCCTAGCTGTTACAATATCTTGAACTGAGTTATTTATGAAAATGTGCTCTGACCTGCAGATTATTGCATGGCATCCTATGAGAAAATAAAATCGACAGCCATGGAAGTCATCTGTTGAACACTCAATCTGCATCCTTAAACATGCCTCCCAGGAAACGAGTGGATGTAATTACAGAGTGTATAGTGCACGCTTTCCAGTTTGACTGGGCTGCTTTTCCATTTCTATATCATAGTATTAACATTTTTATCGAAAAATGTGGGGAAAAACGGCATTAAATATTCACAACAAGAGGTTCGCTGTTGTGTTTTTAACAGGTTTTCCACTCAAAATATCAAAGTTCTTCTAAAAAAGATCCATTCGTATCGTTTGTTGGCTACAGATTATTTACCATGGTTACTAATTTTCCAATTAATTTTCCCCCTGCATGCACAAATGTTCCGATCTGTCATCATCAATCATAATGAGTTTTATAGTGTCTCCCATTGACCCCGTCATCTGGTCTACCTGCTGCTGCCCTTTCATATTCTTTTCATCTCATTAATTTAACAAATTTCAATTGTGTACATTTTTGACAGGTTTCATTTTCTGTCTGAAATTTTAAATGGTTTTTATCAGTGTGGAATTAAGGACTGGCAGCTCATGCATATATGTAAGGCTGAGTAAACAATGCAAGGTTAATAACTCTCAGTCAGACATCTCCTCGCTCACAGATGTGCTGCACACATCAGGAGCGACGAGGGCATTTAAAGAGGTATTAAGAAAAGAATAAAGGAATCAAAAGGAAAGTGACATACAATTGTGTTTAGTAGCGTTGCTGGCATGGAAAACAAGTCGGAGCCACAGAGGTTCTGAACTATGCAAAGACGGATTAATCACCACAGTATGAGCAATACAATATGCCAGCAATCAATCAAGCCATGAAATTACCAACTGTGACAGCAATCTATTCTCCTGTTTAGCCCCTTTTGTATATATTAATTCTTGCGGTCAAACCACCTCCACTTCAATCTGCTCCACCACAGGAATCCATCGGAGCATTAAAATGGCCCCTGGCAGATATCCTTTTACTGAAATGCCTTTTGAATACCCTCTGTTTATAACTTAACTTTCCATAGAACTGAAACAGGCCAGCAGCGCTGAATGCTCTGCAGAAGGAAATATTGACTGTACGGATGTTTGATTTGTGACACTTTTTTGATTCTGGGACCGCATGATGAAAAAAAAAAAGTGTTGTGATTATTTTTGCCTGCTCATGATATAAGAGGGAAAGATCATATTTGCGTCATTATTCTAATTTTCAAATTTATTAAAATCATCATGGTTGTCTGTGACGATCGATCCAAACAAAGCCTTTTCAATTAGTTACCCCTCTTAACCTTGAATTCTTGAAGAAAAGTTAGCATGCCTCCATAGTGAATGGTGAATCCAAACATAGAGAACATTTTTAATGAACATAATAAATGGGGGTCGCGTTTAACAACAGCAAAACTACATTAAAGCATTCATTGTCCATAACCACTTATCTGAACTCCAGACTCACAGACAGACATTGACATTCTCATCCGCACCTACGGGCAATTATAGAGTCACCAATTAACCTAAGCTGCATGTCTTCAGACTGTGGGAGGAGGCCGGAGGACCCGGAGAACATGAACACTACAGTAGAATCTGAGTGTCATTTATCCATCATTTGCTCACTATTTCCCAAACCCATGCATTTTTGCTATAACTTTAATCTTATAACATAAACAAACACAGGATTGTGCCAATAGCTGCCCGTCTGGACCTGCAGGAGTTGTGTGAGAGTTTGTAAATTGATATTTTTACATAGATTTTCCTTAAAGACTTATTGAAACAGTCTTCATGTCAATTGTCCCTGTGGTCATACATATATACAATATATATATATATATATATATATATATATATATATATATATATATATTGTGTATATATATATATATATATATATACTATATATATATATATATATATATAGTGTGTATATATATATATATATATATATATACTATATATATATATATATATATATATATATATATATATATACAATATATATATATATATATATATATATATATACTAATGATTGTAGCTGTTATAAAAGTTATCTGAAAGCCATGAATAGTAGACGAATCAACAAAATGTTTTTTCTTTAAATTCACAATAGCAACTTTTACTTTATTTAAATGACATAATGTTTAGAAGGGGAGTGAAGCGTTATGACTTAGTTATGAATAGCTTTATTGCACCTGTTGTGACGATGACAGAACAGGTTAGCTGTGTTAGATCACAACATTTAAACTTGTCAACAATTTCGGAAAAGAAACATTTTATTCAGAGGTTGGATGGGCGTTTGAAAGAAACCTTCCAACTCGATTATCTATAATGTTAACGATCAATTAATCGATCAGTCGCTATTATACATACTGGAGTATGTATAAAAACATGCTGACATGGGCAAAATAAAATATATATATACAGTACTATGCAAAAGCCTATTTTGATAACAGACGCTTTTATTTTGAAAGGATGAAAAGAAACTTGATTCTGTCAACCTTAAAACTAACTCAGCTGAGATTAAACTGTAAAGTTAACGTCAAGGAGTTCAATGTTTTATGTTTTAACCCTCTTCATATTTAAATGTGTTTTGTGTTTAAATTAATTTTGGATAAAATTAAACCTGGTAATTCATGCTAGCATGGTTTGATACAGTAAGCTAGTTTTGCTGAAATTAATCCTCTTGTATTTCTGTGTGTTTTATAATTGTCATTGCAACTTTCAGTTTCTAAACTGTAGCTTTATCTAACTTAATTCTCAGCTCATTGGCTTATTCACGTAGAGCCACAGAACTGACCGCTCGGCTGAGACGCAGTCATGGATAAAACAAAAAAAAAAAAATAAAAACATCTCGATTAAAAATTCCACGTGATTGACCAAATTCTTTACCACTATTAATCAATCATCGATGAATTATTCCCATCCTTAGTTGAATTACAACCTGGTCTCACAGGAATCCGTGGAATAGCCACGGAATCGCTCAAATTTCCGTGAAACTGACACGGATTTGGCTACAATGCAAGTTAATGCCAGTCATATCCCGTGGCTATTCCAACATACAAAGTGATTATGTACATTCACTGAGTGAATATTTAGAAAATAAAACATATATTTCTCGCTAGAAATGTGATCAAAATCCATTTTTATGCTGAAACTAAGTCAAAATATTGATTTTTTTTCACTAAAAATGAGAGAACTGTCCGCCATGTTTTTTGTTCTGACCGCCGGGACCTTGAAAGTCACGTGACTTGGAACAAACCAATAGGAACAAATATCCATGGAATAGCCACGGGATATGATGTCATTAACTTGCATTGTAGCGAAATCCGTGTCAGTTTCACGGAAATTTCATTCCCAATGGTCTCAACTGGCATCACAAAAGAGAAAGAAAACAGCAGCAACAGCTGACCAATCATTGTGATGATGCTTTCCCCCTCATGTGTCGTAACATTTTAGCGCTGCAGCCGTAGCATCAGTCTGATTTAACAGGAGGTCAGAGTCTCTACACATCTCACACACACGACAGAGTCAGACAGCAGCCTGTCCTTTCAGTTCTTATTTGACACATTCAGAGGATTGATGGAGGAAATACAGTATAGCAACATGGTTTAAAATGTTGTAGTTTTAATAATGTATGATTCTATTTCCTGTATGTATCACAGATGGAAAATATCAAATGGTGAATTTCTGATGGACGCAAATAGCATATTTCTCTTATTCATAAGTAAACAAGTCGAATCCATTGATTTTCAAAGCAAGCTGCTTGATTATGTCTTCATTTTTTAAGCATGGTTGATTTTTAAATGAGGTGAGGGAATTTGAAATACAACAGGGAGTCTTAGGCTTGTCAAGGTTGCTTGCATGTACACATATATTTGCAGGCTGTGCTTAATGTGGCAAATGGCTTTTGATGCACATTTTGATTTACATAACTTCGGAGGAGGGATGCGGTAAAGGATTCCCTCAGCACCAAAGGACATGGAAGATATTGCGGTGTATTAATGACTGCCTCTTCTCCCCAGCGAAGAATCAAACAGAAATTTCAAGCAGGACACACAGAGAGTGAGGCCGGGCAGGGAGATCTGACAGATTGCAGCATCACACACAGTCTGCCATATTCTATTACTGAATGTGGATATGTAATACCATGACCTTCTTTTCTTCAGCTATGCTCTCCTGTTCTCCTCACCCACATTCCAAAACATCCCCATACTGTATGTGAACAAACACACACACACACACACATGGACATCCCGGCTTGTTTTTTATCAATGGGACATTTGAGAAACGACTCCTGAGAAAGCCTGAACATACGTCTCCTGTTTCTGGCTTGGACTGGGATCATTCCAGTCATCATACGGTCATGTATGCAGATGGAGACGCTGGTCTCGGAGCCACTCGGAGGATCAATAAGGAATGTTTGCGTATTCTCTCTCCAGGCTGGAGCAGCACAAAGCCCATCATTTACCCAGACTGCATTAGCAGCCAGATAAAGGGCTATGTGTTTTCCTGCTTCGCCGTTTGAAACACAGGGGGAATGTATTTATATTGCCCCCATTAATATCAAACATAACTAATGAGCTGGGATTATCCTGTGTGCTTATTGTGATAATGATGCGGATCATACAATAATAAAGAGCCAGCTCTCCGAGCGAGGATGGCCTGGCTGGCTTTTCGGCTGCAGCGGCATTCTTCGCTTGATTCTATTTCAATACCTGAGAGCATTTGTTACTTCCATGTAGCAGTAAATCAACTGCAGCGCAGAGGAAAACCTAACAACAACACAGCTCCCTCTGGAGAACGTGCAGCACAGACTTGGAATGCTTTGTGATAATGATGAGACTTATCTTTCCTCCCAACATAAACATGACATAACACTCCATTATCAGCCATCAGGATCGTGCAGAACAAACGGCTGCATGTGAGTGTAATTAATGTCTGATGACTCTGAAGGCACCTCTTCACATGCAAATAACTGTTTTTTTTTCCTCTTTTTGTCTGTATCTCAGCCTGGGGCATCATATATTTACATTTGGGTAATGTTTCTCTCCTCAGATCATAGCCGGGGCCCACAATTAGTGTGAATGAGTCGCCATGTGTTATTTGACTTGGCTTTAGTGTTTCTATAATAATCTGTAGAATTACTATAGGGTTGCCAGAGAATCACTGCAAGATTATTATAGGAAGTGGTGGAAGAAGTACTCTTTTACTTAAATAATAGGCCGGACCAATATAGGATTTTTGTACCAATTTTAGAAGGTAAAATTTCACCCATTTCTAAAACGGGAGCTGATGTAATGAATTTTTTAGGCTGGAAGTACTTAGGAATAGGGATGGGCTTTTGGAAAACTGCCAACTCGAGCATCTATAATGTTAACTATCAATTAATAGCTGCATGAATACATGTACAAAAGAAAAGAAAAGAAAGCCTGTTTTGATAATAGAGGCTTTTATTTTGAAAGGACGAAAAGAGACTTCCTGCCGATCATAAATCGTGAGGTGATACTGTAAAGATAACGTCAAGGAGATCAATATTTAATGTTCTAGCCCCCGAAGAGACATGAGGTTAGTTTTCACAGTAATCTTCATATTTAAATGTGTTTGTGTTTAATTAAGTTTTGGATCAAATTAAACTCTATAATAATTCATGCTAACAAGGTTTGATACAGTAAGCTAGTTTTGCTTACGCAGTCATAGATTAAATTAAAATTGAAAAATACACAGATCGATTAAAAATTCCACGTGATCGGCCAAATTATTAACGACCATTAATCGATCATCGATGAATTATTCCATCCCTACTTAGGAGGCAACAAATAACTTTTTTTTTTTTAAAAAAAGAGCACAATGTTCCCCTCTAAGATGTAGTGGAGACAAAGTTTAAGGTAAAATATAATGGAAATACTTTGCTTAAGTACAGTACTAGAACATGAGCAGTTGATTTCAGAATTAAATTTTTTAAGCAGTGATATATATCTGTGAACTATGTAAAAATAATAACAGACATGCCCCCTTCTCTGCTTCCTATCCCCTTGCTTCCTGTGCCCTTGCTAAGAGGAGAGCTATTTTCAGACTTGGCCTTTGTTCTGATCTCACCGAGGCGTTTGCATTAAACACATTTGTGACTCTATCTTGTTAATCTGCTTCCAGACAGACAGACGTGCAGCTCTCATTATATTATTTCCTCCTCATCACATAGATTCTTGGTCAGGACCCTTAGTGTGTCTCTTTCTAACATGCTGGGTTCTGACACGTACCTGTGGCTGAGAAAAACAGAGAACATCTGATAACGTCGGACACAAAGGCATCATGACTTTCTCCTCTGGTCAGGAGGCCATTCCTCTACTGTATCTTTACATAGGGATATTAATATTACTCCTATATTACTGTTCTTTATTTGTCTGACAAGCAACAACTTCTGGTTTTTCACAGCGGTCAAAGTATACGTTACTGTAGCACAGAGCCTCTCAGAGCAGGAGGTCAGGATGGATCCAGACTCACTAAATGTTTGACTTTAAAGGTTGGAGACCAAAGATTTGAATTCCATCTCTTACCATAATAATACACTCTCCCTCACATCAACCAAGTAGTTTATAAACCATGTCAAGACATGATTTACCCTGCTCATAAGAGAGTAGTTTCAGTTCGTAACCTTGTATTATTGTTATGGCTAATTCCACAAGGTTATATTTAGCGTGTTTGTGTGTGTGTGTGTATTAGGGAATAATTAATCGATGATCGATTAATGTTTAAGTATTTGGTCGATCACGTGGAATTTTTAATCGATCTGTGTGTTTTTTAATTTTATCTCTGACTGCGTCTCAGTAACTGAACTCACTGCACTGAAACACGGCCCAGTGGTCAGTTCTGCGGCCGTACGTGAATAAACCAATGAGCTGAGAATTAAGCTGGATAAAGCTGCAATAACGTTTATCAAACACACAAAAATGCAAGAGTATTAATTTGAGCAAAACTAACTTACTGTACAAAACCTTGCTAGCATGAATAACTAGGTTTAATTTTATCCCAAACTAATTTAAACACAAAACACATTTAAATATGAAGATTACTGTGAAAACGAACCTCATGTCTCTTCGGAGGCTAAAACATAAAATATTGAACTCCTTGACGTTAATTTTACAGTTTAATCTCACTTGAGTTAGTTTTACTATCAACAGGATCAAGTCTCTTTTCATCCTGTCAAAATAAAATTTGTTGACAGGCTTTTGCATAGTACTGTATATACAGTACAGGCCAAAAGTTTGGACACACACCTTCTCATTCAATGCGTTTTCTTTATATTCATGACTATTTACATTGTAGATTCTCACTGAAGGCATCAAAACTATTAATGAACACATATGGAATTATGTACTTAACAAAAAAAGTGTGAAATAACTGAAAACATGTCTTGTATTTTAGATTCCTCAAAGTAACCACCCTTTGCTTACTAGAATATAACACATGTTTTCAGTTATTTCACACTTTTTTGTTAAGTACATAATTCCACATGTGTTCATTAATAGTTTTGATGAATTTACAATGTCAATAGTCATGAAAATAAAGGAAACGCATTGAATGAGAAGGTGTGTCCAAACTTTTGGCCTGTACTGTATATATATTTATATTTTATTTTGCCCATGTATGCATGCAGCATTTAATCGATTAATTGATCATTAACATCATAGATAATCAATTTTGCCCATCCCTAGTGTGTATATGTATGTATTTATTTATATATATATATATATATATATATATATATATATATATATATATATATATATATATATATATATACACACACACACACAACAAATGTCTTTTGTGCGGTGATGTAATTGATCCCCTTCTCTTCTTCTTGACCAGCCTTCTCTGGTGGTGAAACAGCTTTTGTAAAACTCTCCTTTATCCTCCTCAGCTTCCTCCACAGTCACGGCCATTTTCTGTTCCTCTCTGCCACAGCCAGGTGGTTTGATGCTTTATTCAGCGTTTTGGCCTGCCTGCCGTTCCTTCTGCCCCTGATGAGGCCTTGACACCGGTCACAGCCCTGCACCCAGACTCTCTCACTCCACTGTCAATTTCAAGCATTTTGATTTTTTTGTTGTTTGCCTTTTCTCCTGGCTTCTTCTTCTCCTCCTCCTCCTTGTGGCACGGCTAATTTGATGTTGCTCCTTTTTTTTGGGGTGTAATTTTTACTAATGGTGAGATGTCTTCATGAACATTTTAAAGAGATTAAGCATTAACAATGTTTTTCATTGTTTTTGCAGTGATAGGGTGAGACAGACTAAGTGCCGTGCAGTCACACTGGGTTGCCTCGCATTTATCATCATTGTTATTGTGACCTTAATAATATCTCTTTGATTGTGTGCTGTGTAATGTGTGCTGTGATTAATAGTCTGTGATTATCTGTTCAGTCAGTTTTCGTCACGGCGTGGAAAAGATTTGTTGAGATAGAGGTTGAAATGTGACTCATTCAGCTATTTAAACACATTCTATTCAAGATTTACAGAAAAACTGCTCAGGTTAAGGAAACGGAAAGGCTTTTGTAACATAAATGTATTTCAGATGTTTTGTATTCCTCACAACTATTCAATTCCAGTTTAACCACAGGTACTCCTGCACTGGACAGCCATCAGTGGCCATGAATAGCTGCTGAAGATGGACACGTTATAATAGGACTCTCTGCAGTTAAATGGAAGTGGAGGCGAATACTTTGCAGCTCTTGTAAGAAATGGTTTTGAACCTGGCTAGTTCCTGGCAGGACTTGGTAAATGGAGAAGCCTGAAGAGTTGCTGTAGGGGCCCTTGATTCTCTCCTTCACAGACACCCTTTTATTGTCCATTGTTGTTCATTCATCATCTATTGGCCTTATATTGATCACATATCTCAAACTTCTTCTTTTATGGTTGGGAGCCAGACCGATATGGGATTTTTTAAGAGCAACACTGATTTTTAGAGGGCTAAAAATGAACAGATTTGTAGAGAGATGGGTAGATCCGATGTAGTATCGGTATCAGGCTCCAATACTAACGTAACTCATTCATCAGATGTTGGACTAACGGTCCTGATCCATGTAGCAATCCATATAAATATGTATATATATATATATAAATATGTAGCAGTGGTGGAGAATGTCCCTTCGGCTGTGTTGGGACAGCTGCAGAGAAGCTAACGCTAGTTAGCTCCTCCTTACTATCCTGTTTATATTTACACAGTGATGCTCCTCCAGCTTCCAATAGGGCAGAAAGAGCCTCTGGTTGGTTTTATCACAGGGAAACTGTTCAGCTCTTTAAACAGATGGCGAGTCACTCAAGCTGCTGTCGGAAAGGATTCATTCAAACGCTTTACTCTGTTGTGTTGGACTTTGCATTGCATTTTTATTTCAAACCTTTATTTCAAACCTTATGAAGGAGTTCAATTTATTAGTTATTATTAAAGATCTGTGAATCTCTACGGTTTACTGATATGGTGGCCAATAGAGTGAATTTTTGGAGCTGGAATTAAAATAAACCTGTTCTGTGTAGATAATGCATCAATTTTGAATAAATAGTAAATTGAGGAATAAAAGAATGAATAAAACAGCTGTGTGACGCCATCATCAAATGTGCATTTGTCTTTGTCTAACTGAATAACAATAAAGTCTGTCTAAGTGGAAGTCACTCCGAGCATCGTTCTCAGTGTGATATGTCCAGTAAAAAAGTTTTTGTGTATGCGGTCATCATTATCTGATCCAAGTCTGCAGTAGTCTAATAAGTTGGTCTGGCTCTGTCCTGCTCTGGACATCTCTCCACTTTGAGAAACACTTTGTCCTCCGGCGCTGCTTGACTTTCTCTTTGCATGTCAAATAAACAATGGGGGATTTTGAAAGGATGTGAATTACTTCAATTGATGATGTATCTAACAAGATCAACCACTTTCTCTCCTTATCTTGTCAATCAATAGAACTCCGTGCTGCGTCTCAGGGCCTTCCTTCCTCAGGATGCCATTTCATTGACTTGTTTTTTCTCTGTGTACTTCTGTCAGCTAAATGCTATTGTGGCATGAGCAATCGCTCACAAGGAGGCTTACCGAACATCAGGCACAGAGCGCATGCTGGAAAAAATCGTTCTATTAATTAATGGTGTAATTAAGGTTTTGTCATTGACATGCCACTAGCTGACAGGGATGGATGGGGTACTTGGTCCTGCACCAGGCAGTCGCACATTCGATAATGAATGGCAGCTATTACCAGCACGTTTGGGTGGTGATGGGGCCACCTGCGAAGGCTCGGCGTCCCCACCTCCCCGTGCTCTCTCTCCTCCCCAAGCCCTTTATCTGTTCCCAACACTTTGGTTTTCCATTTCTGACCTTATCCTTCATTTAGCATCCTCCTAATTTACCACAGCCTCCCTTCCCATTGAGCTCACACAGATTTACTAGAGCCTGCTGCTCTAACTGCCTAAAATTAATGTCAGGTAATTTAACCAGAGAAAATCCCTTTTCCCCCTAATATTTGTGTTGGCAATTATTGTCACCTTTCCACATCCTTTACTTAATTCAAACTGGGAAAAATGTTAATGCACAGTCCATCTGTGTAGTCACTGTTCCTCATGAAAACCATCTATCCCATAGTTTACACTCAAGTGTCCTCATGCAAAAACTCCTACAGTTTTAGCTAAAACATCTGCACTCAATCCATCTGCATGATTTCAGTGTTATATAGTTTCCTGTAGTAAAAAAACAACATCCAGGCTCCGGAAATCTCTATGTATAAATAATATAATTCCTATAATTAAGGCTCCATTTTGATAAAAAATAAGATAAAAATACATGGTTTGCAGAGTTGCCACGGCTACCACAAGGAACATTATTGCAAGACATTAAGTTATCATCTGTGGGGCTGCAGCCCTCAGACCAAGGCAAGTTCTTTTCACCCTCTTTGAAAGTATTACATGAATAGCTTCTGTACACTGCTAACTCAAAAGGATGCTCAGTGCTGAAGTGCATCAAGAATTTGTCTTAGATGAAATCACATTTAAAGTAATGAAAATGTGCTGCTTTTTGCATGCAGCTGTTTTCCCTTATAAGCCAACTGAAAGCTTCTAATCAACATCAGTGGTTCAGTCTTTAATTATTAAAACCAAAAGGATGGCATGTAATATTAAAACATCTTCAGGCACTCCACAGTTGTGGGGAAGGAAGATGATGGTGGTGATGGGGGAGTGATGGGAGAGAGAATCTAATTCTGAGATAAGGTGATATTTTCATTTCCTATCAGGGCTTTGAGTTATACATTTGAGGTCAGTGTCAAAAATGGCAGTTCCTGTGATTTATGAGAAGGCTAATTTTATGATTTTGCTAATAAAGTTTGCACCGTCTGAATGTGCATCATCCAGAAATGTTTGTATTAGTCAACACAGATGTTCGCTTTCACTCTCCCAGTTCCACTTGTGAGATTTTTTTTTTCCCACTTAACTGGAGCAGCATGTTTGTGCAGTGTGAAAACCAGAGCACTTGGAGGAACCCCGCACAAACACAAGAGAAGATGCAAATGCCACACAGTAAGAACAAGGGCTGGAATCTAAACCTGTGACTGGAAGCTGGAGGTGGAAAATACTGAGCCGCCGTGCTGCCAAATATGGCATCGAATGCAAAAAAATACTGAAATAGTAAAGAAAATGAAGGCGGCTTTGTCTTAAAAAATGTACAAGTGTGTGTGGTACGGTGCATCCTGATGAAGCCGCCATGCTGCAATAACCTGCAAGATTTAATGACCAATTCAATATATGTTTTAGAGGCTTTTCTGAAGTTGCCATTGGTAGTTTTGAGTTGTTTTTCTTTGGTCAAAATGTAGAACTGCCACGGGTTTAATTAGAGATCCACACAAACACATTTTAAACTGCTTTTTCTGGAAAAGAATCATGAGAAAATGTCATAAAAGCTGAGCACAGAAAACATATTTTGAAGAAATAGCTTGACATTTGGGAAATGCACTTTTTTATTTTTCTTGTACAGATTAAACAAATGAAATAAATAATGTTAGTTTGAGAGGTTTATAGGTGCTAGTTGGCAGATTTTGTTCCCAGAGCTATAGGCTAGCTGTTACCCACTGTTTCCAGTCTTTATGCTAAGCTAAGCTAATGTAAAATGTCTTCAAGTGAATGAAATGTTACTTCTAAAACAACCCAGATGTGCCAATTTAAAACCCAAATCTTCCAAAAGAGAAACATTGAATCAAGCAGATATCACATTAAGCCTTTATTATATTTAAAATAATTTGCTTTCTAGCTGTGTACAAAGGCTTGTCATATTATTTTTTGTCATTTAAAAACTATGTACAATCTTTGGCTTTCTTTTAAAGATCACTTTCAGCTTATGTGGATAAATAAAACCACTTCAGTTAAGCTTTAGCATTTAAGACTTTCAGTATCTCATTTCAAGTGTTTCTTCTCCATTTCATTTGGTTGTTTTGTGTGTCAAACTCCATTTTGCAGCATTCATCATGCTTTTTACTGTTCCACCATTGCTGAAAACCTGTTACAGCCCTTTATCATGAAATGTGGGAACAATAATGCAAATAATGTGCGGAGACAGCGAGTGGACCGCTTCTCCTCCAAGAGAGAAAAGACGGAGAGACACTTCTCTTCTAATAATTCAGCTCTTATTGTGTCTTTGGTGAAGGTTTATCAGTCATAGAAATTAATCATTTCATCATCAGCAGTGTAATGGTTATTCAGCGGTATAGATTAAATCAGTCACGTGCATGACATGCTGCATTGTTCCTGCTTCTGCATCAGATTCTGCCTGCTTGTCAACATATATCCTTCTTTTTATGATCATTCAGTCAAGGTTACCTCCTGCTTTGGATTCGTGACAAGTTAACCCGCTGTGTGACCTTTCCCTTCATCTTATTCTCCTCAAGTACCTGCTGTAATATCAACTCACTGATACCAGCTGCACAAAGGAAATTAGTCATTTCAGGAAATCAATCATCCTCACATAAATTCCTTTATCAAGTTGACCTGTTTCCAGATGAGATATTATGGGGAAGTGATGGGACTTTTGATTCCCTGCTCAAGAGCTTAGCTATTTCCCTTTTTTGAAGGTTGAGCAAATTTGCTTATTTGGTTGGTTAGTTTGTTCAGCATTCGCATGATGCGCGGAATTTGATTTCGCTGGAGATGTTGGATCTTCTGAACAGCTAAAACATGCATTTAAATGGGGGAGGGTGTAAATCTCAGAAAAGTAATATTACAAGTTTATGAAATATATTTGTGTGCTGCGAGTGGTTTAACCAAGTGAAGTAGAAATACCCGAAAAAATGAAGGTACATTTATATCAAAAAATGAGTCAAACACAGGGCTAAAGCTGTTCAAATTTCAATTACCCTGTAGGAGGTAAGAGGAGGAGAGGAAAGAGGGATGAAGAGGAATGAGAAAATAGAAGTGGGGTGGTGGGGAGGGGTGGGGGGTTGTCACTGAAATGCGAGAGAAGCTATATCAGTCTGATCAGTCATCCGTCCTCCTCCAATCTCCTGATAAAGCAGGTACTGCAGGAGGTGAAACGATGTGTATCAAAACCTCATGAAGATCGATGGCATCCTTCTGCCAGCTTTGAGAGAGACAAAAGAGAATGAGTGCAAGAAATAAAAAAGAAAAGAAGGCTATCTAAATTGGTCAACACAAAAGTGACAACGGCGCGGCGACAGAGGAGATTGTGGGCTATTAAAAAGTAGAAAGAGGAAGACGGTTTTATTTCTCTACAGCCTGTTAACACAATGTCAGGAGATGTGGTAAATAAGTCCCAGAGAAATGATAGAGGGCTGTAATCAGAATTCAGAGGGATCTGGAGCCAGGTGTGTTTATGTACACAGCGCTTAGGCAAACAGCGCAGCGACAGGTGATATCAGCTTTAAGAGCTTAACAGGCCTACAGATGTAGAGGTCATGTCTTGGTTTCACAAACACATTTGAGTTATAAGGGAGCCACGATTTCCATTTCCATCCCTCCCTTTTGCCATTATTACAGAATTTACTCAGGCATCCATCCATTAGACTCACAATAACATCAACATGAGAGGAAGCTTTGTAGAGTTTCTGTTTGGATTGTGAATGCAACATGACCACGATCTGTTAGAAACCCACAAAATACCTCCAATACACTAAAATATAGTTATTTTAAAGCCAGCAGAGGATTAATTAAATTACAAAACACTATAATACAACACAAGAAAGAAAAACATGCAAATTATGTCCCTGGAAATCTTTTTTCAATAAATGCAAATTAATTTATTTTTAGTCAACAGCCACTCGTTTCCCACAATGTTGTAGTCACAAGTAAGAACAAAGACAATGTGTTTATTCCAACATGTTAGACCATTATGTTCTTCACATGCTTATTATGCTATTAATAGATTTATCTGACACTCATATGTCTGACAGTGATATATTCCTTCAAATCATTTACATTGTATATGAAGACACAGTGGGTGTTTTGTTTTGCTCTATAGAGCTGAAAAATCCTTAATTACTCCGCAGGGAAAAATAGGAAGTTATCACACGCCGTGTCAAAACAAATGCTGTTTAGTCTATATAATACTCGACTAATGCATCGCAGGCTGAGAAAATAAAAGTGAACTCAGAAACCTCAAGCAAACAAAAGAAAAATAAATATTTGTGACTTGATGACTTTGCAAGATGCAAAGTACTTGCAAATGCCATTTTAGCTTTTGTTCATATTCAATGCTTCACGTCTTTGAGGTGTGGATTAACAGGTATTTTTCAGTTTCCTTCTTTTTTCTTTCAGGTTTTTTGTTTTAACTCAGTGGTGCCAAGGACCATTTTCACATTGAGAAAACTGGTTTGAATAATAACAAAAAAAGAAGTGATGGTTGAATTTCATTTAGCTGCTTCAGTTTCAGGGTCCTGCACGCTGTGATGAATAGAGCCCAGCTCCGTTAATGTTAATCAGGAACACCTGAATGGCAGAAGGTTGTGAAAATCTTAGGTGGTAATGTGATATTAATATTAGTTATTTCGCCTCTTTTTTGTAGTTGTTTTGTGTCACCTTGCAGTGGTTATGCAGCTCTCAGTTTTTGTGTTTCTTTGTGGTCATTTTGTGACTTTTTATAGTTGTTTTTTTGTCTGTTGTTGCACCTTTTTGTAGTTGTTTTGTTTCTTTTGTGGTCATTTTAATCTCTATTTGTTTAGTGTCTCTTTCTGGTCGTGTCTTTGTAGCCATTAAGAGTGTCTTAGTAGTTGCCTCTTAGTATTTATTTTCATAGTGGTGAGTCTCTTTGTGTCTCTTCGCAGCTGTTTTGCATCTCTTCTGTTTCCTGCACATGTCCTTAAAAACAAAAAAAACAACTAAAGGAAAATAGTATACTATGATGTTATGGTAAGAACCCATTATTAATTCCAAGGCAACAAGCAATTCAAGGTGTACCTTGTTTTCTGGTGAACATTTGATGTTTCCTTTAATTGAGCATTTCCTATTTCTAGCAGTGACGATGAATCTTACAGTCCCACGTGGATACTGAAGTTTACAACTAAGACGGTTGTTATTTTTATTCCTCCGTCCGTACATCCACTTCTCATGAACATGATATCACAGGAACGCTTTCAGGGAATTTCTTCAAATTAGGCAGAAACGTCCACTCTGGCTCAAGGTTGATCTGATTAGAATTTGATCCTCAAAGGTCAAAGTCACTGTGACCTCAAAAATCACATTTTTTAACACATGCATTTTATATCCCAAAGGTCAAAAGTCAAGATTGTGAACATATTTCACATTCAGTCAGATACTGAATTGGTGACAATAATCCTGGCTGTCCACCTTGAAACTGCTGTGGTTGTATAGATCTGCTGTGTGCCTTCTGCCTTGTTGAAGATGTGTGTTAAACATCCACATTTTTAGAATTTGTAGCCACTTTGCGCTAACATCCGTACGTCTAGATGACTGTAAACTACTCGGCTGGCTTCTGTGAGTAGTTCCCTCATATTTAAAAGGCCTAATAGCCTTCTAAAGCCTCCTGCAGGATGTTTTACATCAGCTACATGCAGTAAACACAACAGAACATAATGCATTGATAACCCTCTTCAAAATAAAAGCAGCAAGGATCTTCATTTGTCATTCATTAGATAGACACCCTCCCTTCTGTACAGGTTTGTGTTATTTCACCCGGGTGGATCTGTTCTGTCTTATAAGAATATTCAAATATTAAGACTCAAACCACATTATATTTAATTTTTTCCAGTTCAGCGCTGCAACACATGTGTCATGCACCTGCTCCCTGTGAGGCTGAGTGATGATGGGAGGTGGGAGGGGCAGCAGCTGGAGGGGAGGGGCTTGTTAACAGCCCATGAATCAAACACAGAGCTGCATACAAAGAGACAGAAAACCAGACGGAGAACAAAGAGACTGAGAGTGCACGCTTTGCAAAAGAAATGTTTAGATTTGAGAATATGAGCGTGTACATAATGTGCTCTCAGTTTAATCACAATTTGCAAACTTTTAGTCGTGTTCTGCTGGTGAGAACTGTCTTTTCCTAATGTGTGAAAGCCATTTTAAAAAGTTGTGAAAATATTTGTGAACAAACGCATTTAAAGGAAGGAGGAACAGTTGTTAATTCTTTTGGTAAATTACTGAAAACACTTGCTGTCATTTTGGCAGCATCCTCCCACAGAATAAGGTTGAAAATTTGTGTTTGTTTCAACTAAAAGGGACTTTTGTTGTCTCGTTGATGACTGGACAGCCGCCAAAACTGGGCCTGCCCACTCTTCACGTAGCCAGACACCAGCGATGTGCACACTGTGAATTTTCTCATTTCCCTCAAGCTTCAGTACCACTACTTTTATAGTTGCTGACTTTTTTCACAGTGAATCCTGTCATCCAACATTAATTATCTCCGCTCCAACTCTGCAGGCATGACTGATTGCAGACAATGAAAGTGGACACAGAGATGATGGTCAACCACAACATGAGCTGCACATTAGAGCGCTATAACGGTGAATTATCAGCAGCCTGTCCAATAGTCATTATGTGTGTGACATTAAGTCCTTCCCTGGTGATTTGGAGCCAACAATGGCTTTGTATTGTCAGAAAAAATCATGCAATCTACACTGAGGGAGCAAACTAGTCTTAGCACAATATATTATAACCCTGATTTATTTTTATTTTATTTTTTTGGATGGGGTAGCTTTTTCCAGTGGGTATTATATGGGCTAGTTTCTCTTTGAATAAATCCCCTATAACAATGACATGTAGGGACCAAGGTTATTATAGTTAACGAAAAACTAACTAAATAACGAAAACTAAAATTGAAAAAACGTTTTCGTTAACTGAAATAAAAATAAAAACAAGAGTTTTAAAAAAAAAACGATAACTAACTGAAACTGTATTGTGTGGTTACAAAACTAACTAAAACTAACTAAAATTATAGTGAAAATGTCCTTAGTTTTCGTCTTTGTCAACTTTTTTCATTCATAATTCAGTGTTTCTATTTCAACATGCAGGTGAACATGGTGAATATGTTTACTGAGACTGGGATGTTTACACTTCAACCAAAATACAAAACACCCAGAACTGTAAGAGTTAATAACCTTATTGGGGCTGAGATGATAAACCAAAGGAAATGAAGGCACATACCCATTACAAAAAAACTAAAACTAACACTAAAACTAATAAAAACTAACACTAAAACTAAGCATTTTCAAAAACTAAAAACTAAACTAAAATAGCAAACTCACTCTAAAAACGAACTAAAACTAACTGAATTTAAAACCAAAATTCACAACGAAACTAAAACTAATGAAAAATCCAAAACTATTATAACCTTGGTAGGGACTGATTCAAGGGGGCATAAATAAGCAACTTACTTGAAAAGCAGTCCAAATATTATATATTTTAATTATTCCTACTAAAAAATGTGATGTACTGTAGTTTATTGCACTTATAATAATAATAATATAATGTGTACAGTGACTAAGGTTGCCAGGTAGAATCCTTCAGCCGATGGGAGTATTAGTGAAACATGCTGCACAGCACATGTATCAGTATCACATCACAGCAAAGCATCAGCCTCAGCACAAATTGTTGTTTATTTATGCAGATGCATTTCTGAAAAAAAAAAAAAAAACTTCTAACGTTTAACAAATCCCATGGTGTCATTTGAAAATTCTGCACACAAGCATTGATTATTGTTGAGAGGATGCCACTTAGGTTCATGTGCAGTGATTGCTGTCTGCATGTCCTCACCACAGAAACATTTGCTGACATCTGCTATTACATCCAGTATTTAAGCAATGATGGCATGTTTCCCAGTTCTGACATGAAAGGCATTCAGAATTAAATGACGCTGATATATAGATATAGGCTACAAATATATAGTAATGATTTAATAGACGAGACTTTAATATATCATGGCCTCCCATGAATTATGAAGTAATTACTTGCCCTAGGCTAAGTGATTGGAGTCCAGTGGTGAACTGGGACAATATGCACTCCACATATTACTCTCCTGGTCTACAGGAAGGTTGCGGTCCTTGCACTGCCAGGAAGAAGAACTCAGATATTTTACTGAAGGAAAAGTGACGATAACACAATTTTGAAATAAGTAAAAGTTAAAAAAATGTATGTCGTAGCACCCAGAGCTCCATCCACTCGCTCCCACGAGGGAAAATTTGCATGATGACGTAAAATGATCCACTTTAAATTTTGAAAGCATGACTTTTGCTTGTTACAGAGTGTTTCTATACTGTGGTATTGCTACTTTAATGAAGTAGAAGATCTAAATACTTCTTCCTGGATGTGCAGCATGTACCACAAACTTCACTGCCAATTTCCAACCAGCTAAAATAAAACTTTATTGTCATTGTACAAGACAACAAAATTTTGTTTGGAGCAGTCCTCCTCCAGTTGCACAGTTCAAAATATTGATATTTATATCAATATGAGAAAAATATTTAAAACAAAACACAACATTATCAACGGTATCAGCAATATATGTATAAATAAAATATATATCTAAGTAAAATGTTTTAAAAAGTCCTTAAGTGCAATAGCTATGTGTCACTGCAGCACAAAGTCACCCTTTAAGTAAAAGTACAACTTTAAAACATACTTAATGTACTGTAAGTAAAGTGCTTATTTTGGAATACTGTGTAATAAATTATTTCAATAATGAAATCAGTGAAGTGGAGTTATAAGTATAATGTCTTTGCCTTTGAATTGTCTGAGTCGAAATATAAAAAAAAGCAGAAAATATACACTACTGGTCAAAAGTTTTAGAAGACACCAACTTTTCCAGAATTTAATTGAAAATGATGCAGTTTAATGTCTCAGTGTACTCTGAAATTAATGCACATTTGCAACATTTAAAGTTCTTTATTGAGCATGATAGTGTTTTGAAAGTAAAAAAAAAGATTCCAAATCACATTTTATGTTGGACTAAATAAGTAAAAAAAAGACACAAAATGACCAAAAAAAGACACAAAATGACAAAAAAGACACCAAAAGACACAAAATGAATAAAAAAAGACACAAAATGACCAAAAAAAGACACAAAATGACTTAAAAAGACATGAAAAGAATTCAAAAATGGACAAAATAGCCCAAGACTCCATAGAGTTAAGTTGTTAACCCATTTCTTGTTCCCTGAAAAAGGCCTACTTGTATAATTCTGAAATGTACATTATATTTTACCTTTTTTTAATTTACCTCTGGCCGTTCACCACTTACCTTTGTACCCTTTCAAGCTGTTGATTTGACTTGAACTGCTAGTTTTTCAATAAAAAACTGGAAAAATTGGGGTGTTCCGGTAGTGTAAATAATCAAGTAAACTACTAATCCTTCCAGATTTGCTTGCGCTGCTTGAGTAAATGTACTTAGTTACTTCCTCCACTGGTAGTATGTGATGTAAATTAGAGTTTTAATTAAAAAGAATCTTCCTGGGTAGAAAGGAGTTTTCCTGGGCCGGCTGCCCAGGTAAGGCCGATGTATTGGAAACAGTGATCTGGCACTCACAAGCTGTTTGGTCACTTTCCAAGCACCTCGCTAACTCGCTCTTCACGCCGTCCGTCCCTCTGCTGCTGTGAACGGCTCGTCCAAAACCTTCTCCAAACACAACAAGAGAGAGTCGGGGCGCTGATGTTGGTCGTGTAGAACCACTGATTGGGCCTTTGTTGGTCTTTCCATAAAAACTGCCGTACCTATGGAGTAAATCTGTTTTCCACTTGGGATGCTGTATTATTCTACTCTTGTTGATGTAACATTAACTACAAAAGGCAAGATTGGACTATATAGAATTAACCTTGTCTCCAAAGTGTGCTTATGTAATGCTCATTTGCAACAGCAAGCATGTATTTTATCAACATAATTGGTTTTCATTAGAACATTTTTGCAAAGGTGCAAAATGCTCACATTTAAGATATCTTTTAAAGGCGCCTACACACATCAAGGTGCAAAGTTGCATAACCTTGTGCATCAAATGAAATTACGTACACTTTGCCTTTTTCACCGTATGTTTTTTTATCTCTGCCTTCATCAGGTGCTGACTGAAGTCCTTTTCAGTCCAGTTAGGAAGTATTTGCTACACTGTAAAAAAAAACTGTTGTTTTTACGGTAAAATACCGGCAGCTGTGGTTGCCAGAACTTTACCGTAATAAATTCGGTGCAACTTTTTCTAATATTACGGTAAAATGATATTAACACTGTTGATTTCACATTTAAGATTGCCATTTTATTCCATATTTTACCGTAAAAAATAAAATGTTTTTCCATCAAAAGAAACGCTGTTTGTCATATGGCAGATATGATTGACAAGAAAATATTTTATAAATGCTGCATAGATTAAAGATTTTACCATTAAATATTACAGTATATTTCTGTTAGAGATATGGTGTTTCGTACATTTAACAGTGTGAAAATGTATTTTTACAAAAAATAAATGCTAAAAATTACAGTGATGGCTTGTAAATATGTTAACATATTTTTTATATTCACAGTGCCAGTGTGTTTTACAGTGAAGTAATGTATTTACTGAAACTGAATTAACCCATTTATCATTTTACGGTCTTTTACTGTCATGGTTTAACAGTTTTTCACCGTAAAATCTACAGACATTTTTAACAGTGTAGACAAAGTTGTAATATTATATGTTTTGTATTTTGGGGCAATGTATTTTTCTCTTTTACATTTTTTTACATCCACTGGAGTCAATATGGTATTTAAAAAAACAAAAAAACAACAACAACAGGGATTTTATTGTTTCATATAGCAAGGTGATCCATAGTTACTGTATATAATTAAAGGGTTGGTGGTTAAAACCTGATTTATTAGAGCGACACATGTCTGTAAAATGCTCACTGACAATGTATTGTGTTTGTGTTCCCTAATGTTTGCATGATTAATGATTTTATAGTTATGCTAAGGCCAGTGACCGAGTTCTTGAGCCCTGGGCTTGGACTCGAAGGCAGACTTTTGAGACTCGGACTCTGCTGAAATGACTCAGACTAATGACTAATAACTAACTAATAACTGGACTTGGAGTCTTCTTTTCTTATCTGGAATGGAAATCTTACTCTCAAGTTATAAAGATTTTACTTCAAACAAACCTAGTGGTTTTTGGTATGATAATTATAATAATTATTAACAAAAAACATTCTTAAAATCATCCTTCCCTCTTCATCCCATCACCACAAATAAATAAAGAATGTCCCACTGTAAGGCTGGATCTCAAGTCTTAAAGCTGCTGTGTACCAAGCAGATGAGAGGAGGGATGTTTGTCTGCTCAATATTGCAGCAGTCCAGTCAGCCACAACACGGATCTGTGTGCAAACACTTCTGTAATAAGAAATTTGTATCTAAGTATACCTCTGCCTTTTCCAACAACAGTCTAATTTCATGGTGTGTCGTGCTTATTCTCTCAAGATGTTTGACCCCTTATGGAACAATTCAAATTTAATTTGTGGCAGAAAGATCCAAAACAGCAGAGACACGGAGTCACAGAGTTAAGCCTTCCATACATGGAGAATCTCTGTGGGGGCACAGGGGGGTGATTTGTTGGAAAAGCAGTTTATTTATAAGGGGATTTGCGCTGATCTGCACATAAACACAAACAATGGAGAGGCTATTATCCTATCACAAACCATGGAACAATAATATGTTTTTAATTACAGTATTTGGTCCCCCAGTTGTATACACAACATAATGGAAATTCATAAGAACAACTTGGCTTTTACAGTAGTGGAACATGTGTTGTATTTGATCATTTTCCATGCTTGCATATTCCACAATGAGGCATTAACACTAGATTAAAGTTACAATATTAGCAGCATAAACAGTGGTGGGAGGCATTGACCAGTGTTTTCCCAGAAGTTTCATAATGTGGTGAGTGATGTCTGAGATTTAAAGCTGAACATGGACCATGAACCAAGAAACAATGCAATGACCCTTGGGCTACTCTCTGTAATTCTGATAATACCAGGACTCAGTGGGATGATCCATCATGCTGGGGAACAGTGGTGAAACGCTGTGTTTCCTGTGCATTGTTAAAACCAACTGGGTGTACAATAAAATAAACCAAGAGAGTGCACACAAATAATTTCTACCATTACACTTTTATTTCTCTGCCTGACCGCCGCAATTAAAGCCAAATCTAACACAGCTGATCTATCTGTACGTTCTCAGACCTGTTGTGTTGGGAGATCTTTGGCTCTTTAATATTCTCTGCAATCAGGGTTATCTCTTTGACCTCTTTATGCTCTATAGCAACTGTCATTAACATGTCCTGGGTGATTACATTGTGATTGGATAGAGCAAAACACATAAAAGCCAGAACGAAATGCTTCCAGGAGGCATTAAGAACTGATTGCACAGGCAAATTCTGGAAGTTCATTATGATACAATCTTGTACAGGAAACAGCCTCAAAAATGACCAAACAATTGAATCCACACTTGACCCATGTGCACACACATTAACGTCGACAGGTTTTATTTATCAAGGGGTTTCTGCAATGGGCTGTGTTAAGGGAAACGCAGAGAGGAGCACATAGCACACGCTACATCATCAGGATGCACACATGGACTGTTTCCCTTTGAAGATGAATGTCAAGTCTCCAGATAAAGAGCAGTTTTATCACTTTGTTCGCCAGATTTTGGAGGTGAACTACTAGTACTGAGATACCAATTAGTCAATTAATAGAAAATGAACATGCAACTTTTCTAAAATGTGATTATTGTGGGGAAAAACCTTCTCTGGTTTCAGCTTCTTAGGTGTGAATATTTGCTGCTGATTGTAAACTGAGTAACCTTGAGTTGTGAAATGACAAAACAAGGAATTGGAAGAAGCCACCTTGAGTTCACAGATATTATAACTATTGCCTGACCCTGTTTAACTCCTGGCTAATCCAGAAATAGTCAAAGAGATGGAGCTGAGGTGGAGCTGAGGTGGGCAGAGTGAAGGCTGTTTGCTAAAACATGCCAACTGTGATGGCAATCACCTGTCAATCAAAGCCGCATTGCCTTAATTATGAATTGCTATAAAAATGAACTTCCTGCATAGTTGTCATGCAGTGGAATCTATAAAGACCAACATAGTTTATTCTTTGGCTTTAAACATGTTTATTTTTGCTGTAAAGTTTGATATTTTACCATGTGGGTCTACGGGGATTTATTCACTTTTGGAGCCAGCCTCAAGTGGCTGTTTGAGAAACTGCAGTTTTTTTTGACAATTTCCACATTGACTTCCTTTTCTAGCCCTGCTTACTGCTTCCATCCCATTCACTCTATATTACACATATTATGAAACCTTAGTAAATAACAACTGAACAATGAGGAGGACACTCACTAACTCGTGTAGTTTCTACCTCTAGCTGAGAACCAGAATTAAAGGGATCTACTGAACTCTCATTCCTCTTTATTCAGAGTCACTCTACACTGTCACACTGGAATATCAGTTTTAAAACTGATATTCCATTTTCCTGCACTGAAATAAACAGCATCTTAAATAATATACAGGGTGTCTATAAAGTCTATTTACAGCTTAAATGATGTATTACAAAAGCAAATGAACAGACAAATATGTGGAAATTATAAAAAAAAAAGGGGTAGATATTAGAGTTTTTTGCCTCATTTAATAAACCTCTCCATGGGAACCATTAGCTGCATCCAGACTCCGTCTCTTGGGCTCCCTGAGAGTCCAACGGAGGCCCAGAGGTGCAGCGAGACCGTCCCCAGGGATTTTGTTCCAATAAACCATGGTACCCATTGTGCCTTCTCTTGAGGAGTAGCCATTTTTATAGGGGTTCATTCACCACGACCTATTTCATCAACAGGGTACCCGAAATACACAAACGCAATGTGATTAAAAACTACAATAACCACTGAATTTATACAACAAATCTTATTAAGATATCTCATCAATTACCTTGTCATAATGTGTTTAAACTGTAAAGAGACTTCATGGACACCCTGTATATTATGAGTCATTACTTAAGAATATCTTAAGCTGTCACATCTGCCTTCAAACCTTGAGTAGGCAATGCTTGAATATAGTTTTTGTTAGAGACTGACAAAACAATCAAACTATATATAAGTAAACACATTATAGCTCCCACATTCCACATAAACCTGAGCCTGAAACGTGATCTGTAGAGCACAGGGCTTAAGGCAGCACCATGTGTTAAATTATAAGAAACTTTTTCAAGAAAAAAGCATCCCTACCCAGAGCTGCTCTGAACTGAGGAGGCATGCATTATTTACAATAATTGACTATCCGACAAGTCACAATGCAAGACAGCTGAACAGGCCACAGTAATCAGTTCCTTATCGAGGTGAGTGAATAGTTTTAACAGTTCTGTCAGCAGCACTCATGTCATTTCTTTGCGGATCATTTAGCTGTGACAAAGTTGGCAGCAGAGACACAAACAGGAAGTGAGCCATATCGATGCTGCAATGTTCCGATCATGATCAGAATTGCTCAGTAGACAAGTAAGACAGGTCCTCATTGCACCTGTTTGCAATGCACTCTGCTTAATGGGCTCCTGCCTGGCCCCTGCAATTGCTTCTTGCATCAATATCTCCTGTTTAATGTGTCTAACAGACTGAGGATATGCAGGTCAATTGAAGCAGACTTTTAACTCCTGTGTCTGGCTACAACTTTGATATTTGCCTGGGGTTGCTCCTGCAAACAGATTGTATCAAACATATATAATATAATATATAACTACTGTCTGAATATGCCTTGGCCTGGTTTTTGGAGATATATAGTAGATTTGATGTCAGTAAGCTACATGGTCTCACAGGCATCCGTGAAATAGCCACGGATTCGCTTAACTCAAAATCCGTAGAATAGCCACGGAATCGCTCAAATTTCCGTGAAACTGACACGGATTTCGCTACAATGCAAGTTAATGACAGTCATATCCCGTGGCTATTCCATGGATATTTGTTCCTATTGGTTTGTTCCAAGTCACGTGACTTTCAAGGTCCCGGCGGTCAGAACAAAAAACATGGCGGACAGTTCTCTCATTTTTACTGAAAAATCAATATTTTGACTTTGTTTCTGCATAAAAATGGATTTTGATCACATTTCTAGCAAGAAATATATGTTTTATTTTCTAAATATTCACTCAGTGAATGTACATAATCACTTTGTATGTTGGAATAGCCACGGGATATGACTGTGATTAACTTGCATTGTAGCGAAATCCGTGTCAGTTTCACGGAAATTTGAGTGATTCCGTGGCTATTCCACGGATTTTGAGTTAAGCGAAATCCGTGGCTATTTCACAGATTTCTGTGAGACCAGGTTGCCTGCAAACAGATTGTATCAAAAATATATAATATAATATATAACTACTGTCTGAATATGCCTTGGCCAACAAGAACTGGGTTTTTGGAGATATATAGTAGATTTAATGTCAGTAAGCTACTCCTTTAAAACAAAGTGAACAAAGTCAAGTGTTTCAAGGCCATAATAGAAGTTGTTTTTGAGCAGCAGCTGTGGAATGAGTTCCAGACCAGTTTGAAAACGATCCCTCCCTTAATGTGATGGCATTATTTATAAGGGACACGTGTTGGATGGTGCACAGCTTGGCGGAGTTAACCACATGTCCTAACTTAGTGTAGTTAAAGTCTTTACACTCTGTAGAAATTGGAGCAAAGTGGGAAAGTTACCGATTGCACCTACATAACACAGTAATTAACAATACAATTATGCAAAGCATCTTTAAAGGAGTGGGATGGAAACAAACACCCTCTGAGACACATTTATTCACTGTGAGTGCTGCACACTAGAGCAGGAAAGGGAAAAACTGCACACCCACCACCTCTTTCTTCCATCACTCTTTCACTTCATCACTTTTAATTGACAGTGTATATTATTCTGGTGCGAGATTTCATTACGCTGTTAGTATTATGGCATTATTACATCCAATGCAACACCCATTTGTACTTAGCAAAAAATACTCCCCTTTATCTCTTCGGGCCAACTGAAATGGGAACATATTGATTCCCTCTGCCACAAAGTGGCAGCATGCCTGTATATCAGCCATACTGTACGTCTTTACTGGCCTTGACAACTGTACAGCTGTGTTCTTGATTATGACACAAGAGAATGAAACTTTCTAAAGTCATCCAAAAGGGGTACAACACACACTTTTTACTCCTAACTGCAGAGAACATGACAAGTACTCATATATAGTCGGGATCCTTGGCTACATACACCATGCACTATATAAACTGCTGCAGCTATGATGTCGAAATTCCAATTTTAAGCTGAATCCTCTCTGCCAAACTGATTATTATATTTTTCTTGCAAAAAATTTGCTTCGTACAGTTAGATTTTTACTGTAATTGAAGTGCACATTTTGCATAAGAACATTTTGCAGTCAGCAGATGACAAGTACAGTCATTCCTCAGCTCTGCAAATTGAAACTAAAAAAAAAAGTAGTGGAGAAAGGGAAAAAGAAAGTAGTGTATATAACCATAACTATCTACACATGGGTCACAGGGAGGAGAGGGAGAGGGTTTAATGTAATAGAAGAAGAATAAAAGGGGTTTTTTTTTTTTTTAAGTTTTGCTGTTATAACCTGGTATAAACAATCTAGACACTTGATCACTCCCACATCTTTGCTAAGATGTTATGTGATGATGATGGTAATACACTGTGACACTCTTCTGTATAAATCACATACTGCAGGTCTATATATAATGTACAAAATGTATGGTATTTGTCTTTAAATGTCAAAGCAGAAACTAGCATTAATAAAAATGAATTCAGTCAGTGACACTTGTAAAAACAGTGTTATAAGATAAGGGGTTTGGATAAATGTTGACCCTTTGCTTGTGTTTTGCACAACCAAGATATTTATATATTTCAGCTCTAACTGTCTAACAAAATTGAGCTTAAAAGGCAAGAAACATATTGGGGAGCCCAGACACACTCTGACAGACAATAAACTTTGGCTTTACACAAAACACTAAATAGTTCAGTCAAAATGAAATACCTGCATTCCTGGTTGAAACCAAGATACTGCAAAATACAGTACACAGAGGATTCTGCTTATGGATCATTAATACACCATAAATGAGCATTTTTCTAGTCAAGATTTTATGGGAAACAGGCAGATACAGGAGATTTACTCTCCTTTACAAAAAAGAAAGATTCTTCATAACAAATAGTTTGTATGCAGTTTTTTTTAAGTGCAGAAAAACACAAAATATGCTTTCTATGACTCGCAAAAAACAACAACTAATAAGGCAAACATGATTTAAAATTTCTGTATTTATTTAAGCTGCAGGTAAAGTGGAAATACCTGATGTTTCCCAGTTAAAATGCTGTTAAAAGTCTGCCGACATAACGACACAGTAGAATGCCGATATAATCAAACAGCAGTTATAAAAACTGGCCAGATTTAGCATAAATACATTGAAGTACTTTTTTTTTGCCTGTTGAAAAAGAGCAAAACCTTTTTTGTCCACCCAGGTGGCATGTTTCATTCTTGTTACCTTTCCTACTCAAGACAGAAGCCAGATCTTAGTGTTGACGGGTTTTGTGTTTTATTATTTTTATTCTTGCCCTGTAGGAAAGGGGCTTTCATTTCAGATTATTTTATATTTTAAGATGCTCTTGTTTTTTTAGCACTTGTATTGACTTCACTTCTCTTTGAGATCCAAAGTAATTGAACAATCGGAAGAAAACTAATTATTCAGATGTCTTGTTCTCAGTGCTAACTATAGGGTTTAAGAAAATATTGGACAGCCTGACAATCCTCTGTTCCTTTTTTTATTATCTTTTGCTAGAATTGATTGAGCTATTTTATTTTTATCATGGTTGTTTACACTTGCATGCTTAGAAATGGACAGAAAGAAATGCAGCTTCGAGAAAAACTGCTGCAGACTGACAGCCAACTGAAAGAACAGGTCACGTAACTCACTGCTTATGAGTTTAGTGTGGATTCTTTATGGGGAGAACACAATTCATTAGTCGACAGTTGTGGTTACATTTTGCTGATGTTGGTATGTGTAAACCATAGATCGTAATAAACAATGTGATCCTCAATTAGTGGGTAGAGGAAACTCATTAGGAAACAATTACAGTCACACATTCCTGTGAATCCCCACAGAGCCGTCTCGCCGTTTGTCCCGTGCTTCGAAATGAAAACCTGGAAGGGAAGAAAGTGAAAAGCTTCCTCTCCGCACCTGTGATTCTTCCTCCAGACGTCTCCACCAGCTGCAGCCCCTTAAAGGCCGGAGGTAATAGTTAAATTTAAGTATCTATTATGGATAAAATAGCAAATGGTTTTCAGTGAATGGTACCTTGTTTAGCCTGTTGCCACCGTAACCCCAGCATGAATAAGAGGCGGAGAACGGATGGATGGATGGATGGATGGATGGATGGATGGTTGGGATATTCAGAGAAACACAGAAGAGCCTTGTTCAGGCTAATGGGCTCACTAGAACTGAAAATAGTATTCACGCTTTCCTCCAGACGTGGTAGTTGGAGATGTTTATCCAGCAGAGGATAAGTATAATGCATGAGAAGAGGAGATCACATTGACATTAAGATTGTCCTAAAAGACCTCACACTAAGATTTGTCCACACTTAATCTCAATATAAATCAGACAACTTAATTTTAGGGTTGCTCACAAAAACATCTCTCACAAGCTTTATTTGCAGATTGTAGGCTCTTACAGGCAACATATTTAAAGTTAAACGAGACCTCAGACGTCATTCTCGGTTCACAAACAACCTTCAGGGCAAACCACTGATGTATATGTTTATGAGCAGTTATGAAAAGGCATTTGAAGTACCCTTGAAGTGGTCCGTCACGTGGCATTATTTGCTGTATGCACCATGCAAACATGATTATTGGCAGCTTGCGTCAGACATCACACGTTACACAATGAGTGACAACAACACATGACACTGTTTCCTCAGCTGAATCTGTGCTTTTACAGACGTAGCCATGGGGAGAGTGACATTTTCTATTCTGCGTCTCATTTGCTTAACATAAATTGTATGTTGTCATCTGATAATACCTTATCACTCTGGGCAGTGATTTGAATGCTAAAAGCTTGTGTTGCCTGTAAAATGATGTGTGGCGTCGCCCTGGCATTTCCTCAAAAAAAAAAAAAAGAAGTAAATTACTGGCATACAGTAGAAACGCAGAAAAAAACTATAATTTTCTGTAACTGAATTATCCAACAAGGTGAATTCATTTCTTGTCATACCGATTTTTACATAGAAAATATAGGAAAATATCAAATTTACTACATAATGGAATAGAATACTTTGTTGAAATAATAAGTTAAATAAAGTTATACTTGCCACAAATACTATATATGGCCAACATGTATGCAGAAAAACATCACCAGTTAACCACTTAAAGAGTATTTACTAGTTGGAAATGACATGATTTGAATGTGGTTTATGAACAATTCAGGGACATTTTGAAGGATCCTCACACACAGTTTAGCCCAAAATCTGAAATACACATTTTCCCTCTTCTATTTATCAGTTTAGATTGTTTTGGTGAGTTGCCCAGCGTTGGAGATATCTGCTGCAGAGATATGAATTATTTGGCACTTGGCTGGTGCTCAAAGCACCAAAAAATACATTTACAAAACTCGACAACAGTATTGCTTTCAAGAAACCACGACCCAGTCTTTAGCTTCTAATGTGGGGTCTTGGGTTACTGAGTGGTGATTTTTGGAATAAAGACGTTGTTTTTCGGGTTGTTTTTGGCGTTTCGAGCATCAAAAGACAAGTGTCATCTAGTTCTATTATGTTGAAGATAAAGCTGAGATAAACACTAAGCAACTCACACTAAACAACCCAAACTGGCAAGTAGCACTACAGGTAAAAGGAAAAACAGTTTTAGGGTGAACTGTCCCTTTCAAGATACTTTAGTTTAGTTTAAGAGACTCTCTCTTTCCATCAGCGTCCACATCTGACACCAGAATGACTTGTTGTAATTACAGGTTAGATCTACGGCATCTCACTCTAAGTCACCAGTCATTAAAACTGATAAGTAGGTGTGTTTTACATAAAAGCATCAATTATTGTACACCTACTGGGTGATCTCAGTATTTTGTCTGTGTAATTCTTTCTCTCTGCGACTTTCATTGCACTATTCTGGTGTGACCCACATTGAACAAGCGGCTTCAGCTCCGTGTTGCAGCCTGTGGTCTGTGTGTTTTTACCCATTAGAAGGTTTTTTAACACAATGTCAGTCCCAGACAATGATGTTTTTGAAAAAACACACCTGTTTTGATATATCCAATAGATAAATACAATGTGTAACTTGTTATTGACATTTCACCTGGATACTTGATAAAAAAAATATAAAATAAATAAATACAGCCCTAATTTAGATCCTCAGGCCAATAATAAAAACAATATATATTTGAATTTCTCAATTCATAGATTGAAGACATGTAAGAAATATACTTGCTGTTTATAAACTCCTTATTAAAACTTTGCAGCTCCTTCCTGGAACAATGGAAGTGAAAGCAAACCTACTGATAGAAAATACCAGTAAAATGACTGAATTACAATTTTGACTATTTCCATTTCACGCAACCTTAAACTTCTACTATTGTACTTTATATTTAACATTAAAAGAATAAATAACATTCATTTGATAACTAAACTATGCAGAGCATTACTGCCACATTTAAATAAACTAATAAGTTATGTTAAAGATAAAGTTATCCAACAATAGCCCCATGTCTATCAGCTGCAACATTAAAGTGGTGTACACACGAATACATCAATAATTATTATTATGCAATGATATCTGAAATGGGACATTCTGCACAGTGAGTACTTTTACTTTTGATACTGTTTTGATGCTAATCATTTTGGACCTTTACTTGTACCAGAGTATTTCTACACTGTAGTATTGCTACTTTTATTCAAGTAAAAGAAGAATACTTCATCCCCCACCAAGCAAACCCCACATTCACTTGTTCTGGAACTCGCTTTGTCCACTTGTCGTGTCCGCCATTTTTTTTTTTTTTTAGCTTTTTGCCCGTAGGGTAATGCCAAGAAAGATCAGAAAAAGAAAAGGAAGAGTATATGTTATACAGACACATTACATTACATTACATTACAGTACATGTCATTTAGCTCAGCTGTCCTCAACCTTGGGGTCGGGACCCCAGTTGGGGTCGCGAGATGATTTCTGGGGGTCGCCAAATCATTTTGGAAGTCAGCTCTGTCTCCACTGTGTTAAAGTGTTCATGTGTTCATGTGTTTTAGTCTTTTTGGTCATTTCATTATTTTTTTTGGTCATTTTGTGGGTTTTTTGGTCATTTTGTGGGGTTTTTTTTTAGTAATTTTGTGTCTTTTTTTGTCATTTTGTGGTCAATTTGTGTCTTTTTTGGTATTTTTTTTTTTTTTTGGATTATTTTGTTTCTTTTTTGGTCATTTTGTGTCTTTTGTGGTCATTTTGTGTCTTTTTTGGTCGTTTTGTTTACTTTTTTTGGTCATTTTGTTTCTTTTGTGGGTGATCTGAACTGTGCGTGTGAGATTGTGTTCAGTGAGCGGGGGTCGCGGACAACATGCATGTTAAATTGGGGGTCGCAACTCAAAAAGGTTGAGAACTACTGATTTAGCTGATGCTTTTGTCCAACTGTAATCACTACAGGAGTGCTGTACGTTAAAGAAGAAGTATTTTTAAAATTTTTTTTTTTTTAGATGACCATGACTTAACGGAGGTATTGTCTCAGAGGAAGGTCTCCAGCCTGGTGGAAGATGTCCAGGCCAAGTGTATCCTGCAGCCGCCGGTAATTAGTGTGTGTGAAAATTTGTGAAGATTGAAGACCAGTTGGGTCGCTGCATATTGGATGAGTTGCAGAGGTCGGCACCACCACACACCTCTAACAGGTCATAAGAAATGATTGAGAGGGATTCTGTCATTTGTTTTTTAGTAAAATTCCTGCATATAGACTTTCATGTAGTGTAATATTTAAAATGTCTATGTGGTAATGTGCTGTAAGCCTTTGTTAAATAGTGTTTGTCATACTTTGATACGACTCTGAGAAGGAACTCTTACATGTGCTGCTTCTAAGGAGTCTGAAATAATGCATATTCTGATTTAGATTTGGTGGCTCAGTAGATGGTGATAATATTCACAATGATCTTCAACTGGAGCCTGACTATGAATAATATCTAAGTAGTAAGTAAGTAGAACAAATTTTCTGCAGAATTCTTCGGCTTTCCTGATTTTGTGCAGTGCAGCTCATTGTCATTGATTTAATACATTTTTGTGAAAAAGTATATGATCATAAAATCATGGAAACGTGTAGACTTAACAGCCTTATATCTGAATCTTTGTTACATTTTTATGCAGCAGAGAATCAGTAAAGAAGTCCAGAAACCAGCGAAAATCGCTAATTAGCCACATTTTTCAGTAAATGTGGAGCTGCTTGGCTAATGCATGACAAAAACTGCCATGTAGAAGTTTGACCTTTAGGATGACACATTAGAGTCTCTGTATGTCGGCATTTTCTTACCATCTTCCCTCTTGTCACAAGCTGTCTCCTCCACAAAGAGTCATAATTACTACTAGAAATAATATGAATTACATTCACAGGTTCATGCAGACATTTAAATATTAAATTAAATATTTGCACTATAGGACTGTAGAAGCATGTCTAGCTCTGTATGGATTCATTATACAGCTTACACTTGACTGGAGCCTGTTCTAGAAATTTCACAGCCTGATAAAAGATGTGTGACAACCCATCTCTGAGGAAATGGTAACTAAAGTCGTCTAAAAACAAACTCTTTAAAGGTGTCACTTCTAGGGTCATGCAATTATGTGCTGCATGTCAAATTCTAGAGAAACTCGTGACAGGGACAGAAGGGCAAAGAGCTGCACGCTGTAAAATGAAATGCCGATTAAACCAATCAGAACAACCTGGAATACATATGTATTTAAGTGTGTGTTGCTGTTATAAGATGACCTTTAAGTACATCTATTCCCCATCAAAAATATACAACTTAGTTTGACAGTATCCGAAAAAGTATTGGTGTTGGAGTGCATGTCAAGTATCTGATAACTTGCTATCGCTTCATTCATACTGCACAAGGTCAAAGCAGCCTGTGCAGCGAGCAGAAAGGGATCTTGCTCAACTTTCTTCCCCTGGTTCGCAGCAGTCTTTGACCAGGATCCATTTCAGACTCTACAGGCAGGGGTTCTGGCTTCCACATCAGTAAGAAAAGAGAAATGGGAGGGAATGTTTGACCTTTTTCGGTGCACAGTCTGGAAAGTGATATGTGATTCAAATGTGTCAGGGAGAAGGGAAAAAAATGAGCAGAGATGGAATGCAAAGGGAGAGAGCAAATTATAGTCAGTGGAGGTACGAAGACACAAGAAGCAGTTCTTATAAAGGATATCTTGCACTTTTGGCATCTTGAAACTCTAATCCACCCAGGATATCTTCTTTGATCAAAAAACATGTCAATCAATGTTCAGAGGATTATTATGAATGGCATTATACCTCTCAAATGCCAACCGTCAGCCAGTAAAGGATGTGCAGCGTGCATGTAAAATGTCGTCTAAATGGTTTTACAATAATTAGAAAAGCTCAGCAGCAAGCATGGGGTGTGTGTGTGGTTACCATATGGTGAATCAAAACATTACCTCCAGCTAGCATTTACATTTTAACTCACAAGCCCACAGCTCTCAGGCCTGTCCCTGAACATATCAAAGTATCTTGTTACTACCTTGTTAAGTGATATAACACCAGTTCCTCAAGGGAATTCAAAGTCCTGAATTCAGTGGAATCCTTTTCAAGGAAAATGAAAAACATTTCCTATCCAAATATTCACTCCCATGTATCTAAACTTTTAAGTTAGAGATGCCTGATTAGAAACTCTGATTAGTATTCAGGGTCCACAGCATGTGTGATGCCAATTATCCACTGGGTCATTACCACTCTTGAGAGAAGCCGCGCTGGCAAAAGGCTTTTTAAGGGAAAACGCCTAAATTTTCATCAGCACTCGCAGTGCCTCTTTGGTGGTATTGACAAAGAACAAATGAAGCCAATGCACTGAAAGAGATAAAATAAAGTGCAAGCTTAGCCACACAAATAGAAAATGGTTACTTTCTATTTACACTTTACCAAAAACCTTAAAGGAAGGTGGCTGAGAGAAAGACAAGTCTCTCTAGGAGCAATTTACACATCTAACTTGAAATATAGCTAAGGTAAGCAACACTTTCTGCAAAAAGAGCTTTGTTCAAGACTAAAACAATTGGAAATATTTTATAATTGTCCAGTTTTAAGTGCTAACACTCAGCTGGCAGCTGGAGGAGAATCACAGCAGCAGGATTCAGCTCATGTGATAATAACCAACTGATGTTTTTCTCTGAGTCAGCTGATAACAGGAACCGAGGAGGGGAAGTAAAAAGTAAAACCAAGTATTCATCACACTTATTGTTTCTCTTAAGAGGATGTATAGTGAGTGTCATTTAATACTTTCTCAACAATACAAGGGATTTGGATGATTAAAGTTCTTCTGGCTGAATTCCTTTGCATTATTGTGAACATGCACCAGGGAAAGGCACAGCGCTGTAATTCAAACAGCTCACTCCTTTAAAATGGCCTTTATGCTTTATGAATGTTTGTACTGATGAGGGCCATCCTTAGAATAACCCCAATTATCCTAATGCATAACTTGAGTATTATGAGACACAAACTTTTTAAAATAGATTTCCGTCTTCTCAACCAAAATGTGTTGTATTAAAGAACTTAATAACAACAGTATTCTCAGTGAGAACATACTCAAAGTGAGAAAAATGTTCTCGCTGGGAATGTTTTTATTAAAACATAATGTTGCAGTAACAACAATATTCCCTCTGTGATGATTAGAAGTTGACATAATGTTGTGTAATTATTTCTATAGAGGCAAAAACTTTTTTTTTTTATCAGTGTAAAGTGGTTCTAAAGAGAATAAAGGCACCAAGACAAAGTGCATCTGAAGGCTCTACTCTACTGCTTCAGCTTTCAGTCATCTTTTCTGTTTCTTGGCTGCGTTTCAACGCTGAAGTTGTGACATGAACTGTTTAAATTATCCAGCAGCAGCTTCTCAGACCTTGTTTAAGTTAGAAAATACATAAATTACCTGTTTGACCTTGTACTTTAATGGACACGGAAGATAAACATATTTGTTCCTTGTATTATTCATGAAGCCAATTCAACAGCATGAACAAGTCAATAAGTCAGTGTGAAAATCAAACCAAGGTGAATAGTGTGATTGACTGCAGCTGGTATATAGGGAATCATAAGGCCTTAGGTTTGGACCCTTCCCTTAGGCTCTCTCTTCGATATGAGATTGTAGAAGGTACATCAGAAGACCTAGAGCATATTTTAGCATACTACATTATTCATCACTTGTCAGTAAGTTGACTGGCAGAAACATTAGCTGCAGCCAGTTCAAAACAGACTAAATAAGGAGATAACAAACCTGAGAGACAGGGTAAATTTGGAATTTAGAGCTGTAAAGTTGCTGCATTGGCTGGTTTTGGCCCCTTCTGGTGTCTGAGTCAAGGTCATATGACACATAATCACAGTAGAACCCAATAATAATAAAGATTTCTGAATGTGCTACCCTTTAAAGGGACAGTTGTCCAAATGAAAATCTGTTTTAAGTAGGAAAAGTGCAAGAAATAAAACCGTTCACACATAAAACTACTGACAGCACAATCTGTGGATTGTCTTAAGAAACCAAGTCATGATTTCTAGAAAAAGATATTGCTATTGAATTTTTCAAATGTATATTTCTGACGCTTTGAGACTCACAAGCAAACTCACCACATAGGCCCATTAAATTTGAAAGAAAGCACATCTCTACGGCCGATACCTCCAACACTTGTCAACTTGCATAATAACAACCTAGACGGATAAATAAACCTTCAGGTAAGAGAGAAAAATTGACTTTTTCATCTTGGAGTGATCCCTCCCTTTAAATAAGCCATAAAAAAAGAGTTTAGTAACCCTGGAGACAAAATGACCTTAATACATCTGTGGAGATTTGATAGATTCAGTGATCAATACCAGTGTCTTAACAATTACTAAACAAGATGTGGGGATTTCTGTCTTTCCAAGTGTACTCTCTGTCCAATCATCCCTGTGCTAACACACACACAGTGATTGGGATTATTGGACAGACACCTTGGAGACCTGGCAATGTTGGAAATATCTATTAAATTGAAACGCAATTCTTGTTTTGCAGCCACACACAGACACACTCAGTGAGAAAGTAAAAGCAAGAGCGATGAGTTCCTAATGACTCCAGCTGGCCAGCAGAGCAAGAAAGTGTTTCACTACTGTAGACAGTTATGTTGTCACTTTTCCCTCCACATCAGGGTGTCAGACTTTAAACTGAAGTGACACATCACTCCTTTAGCTGCTCTCCCCCAGCAAAGGACACTGACGGCTGCATCCAGAGGCAGAAAGGTCAGGCCATCAGGTTGCTAGTGCTAATGGACTGCTGACCAGGCAATAAGCAGCCTCTCAGGAGACGGCGGCGGCCTCGTTCTCACCTCAACACTGTGGCTTCCCCTTGTCGTTTGCATCACTTCCATCACCTATTGCCAACTGGGTCTGATTCTCACTTTTGCTGTCTCTTCATTCACACTTGGCCTCTAAAAGAGCCACTTATTGTGTCATTATCCGACTGTCACTTCTCACGCTTGTTGGAAAGCGTGTACAAGAAGTCCTCGTTCAGAAATGTGTAGTTAGTTGATTTCTGGAGCTGGAAAGCTGAACATCACAGTTCAGGCATTTGTGTAAAAGCACCTCAAGATGGCAGTGTTCACCATGGCAGCCTTTGAGCTCAACAGCTTGACTTTCTCAGCAGCAGCACGGGCAGAGAGCCGTGGATGAAATCGAGGGTTATCTACTGCATTGAAATTAAGTAATGATTGGATGGCAGTATGCATTAAAGCAGGGCTGGATCTGTATGGCTGACTCTGATTTCCACCTTATTAAATCTGCTGTTTTCTAGTTGCATTGTGCCACTTCTGAAATGTCATTTGGGGGGGTTAGTGGGCTCAGTTTCACAGTTCAGCCTCCTCTTGTTGCTTTGAAACTTGTCAAGTAAGATCATCTGCGGTTACGGGCAATTCCAGAGTCACATCACAGCTTCCTTCAGATCGTCACAGCTCCAGCACGAGGCAGTAAACTTAAAAAGAAATGCAGTTCACCCTTTACGCACAGAGCTCGCTGCTGCTCTGCTTTGATGAGTGGGATAACTGTCAAGGTTATTTCTTCCGGACAAATGCTGATGACTGGCTGCAGGGTGCCGAGTGGCGGACAGCGCGTGAATCTGCACCCCGTGCAAACACGCGTAGACAACGGCTCCTCTGTCTAGAGAGCAATTATTAGTGTCTCTTGCACAAGGCTGGTATTGTATATGATGTGTTTATTCCTGGCAAGTCATATGCATGGGAACCCGCTGCACTTCATGTGGCTTTTTTATGTCCACCTCAATTAGTGCAGCCTACCTGACAACAGCCTAACAGGTTGCGTTTGATGCGTCCCTTTAGAGCCAATGACTGCTATCTGCCTTTTATATAATCATTAACAGTGTGAAATCTAGAGGACAGTCACTCTTTTTTCTCCCCCTACATGATCAGCAGCAGCACTCGCAGCTTCATCATCCTGATCGTCGTCATCATCATCATCCCCCTCCAGCCTCGGGCTTTTTTGGTTAAGCGTCTCTGCAGCCTGCAGCATCTTCACGGAGCATCTCACCGCGGACAGCCCCTCCGGTCCCTGCGTCTGAGTGACGTGACTTTGGGCCAATCCGGTTGCAGCTCTGGCTGTCGACGCCAGTGAAAGAGAGGGGCGGTGTCCAATGACGAGGGTCGGCGAGGTAAGGGGGGTGGGGAGCGTCGGTGTGGTGTACTTCACCACCCCTCCTATGGGTTTACACAGAGTTAGTGCAAGATATTGTGCTCCGGGAGTGAGAGTGCAAGGATAAACGGCACATACGCGCTGCGCACCGCTGTCACACTGAACAGCCTCATATTCAGCTCGGCAATTCAATCTGGATCCACTCTGAGATTTCTTTCTTTTTTCTTTTTTTTTTTTTGTGCTTAATCTCTTTTTAACCTTGTGCATTTGTCGGCTGATTATTGATGGAGCTCCATGAACTTGAAACATGACGGGACACCAGCGTCTCCTCTTGCGTTCACCTCGTCGGCGCCTTCACCTTAACAGGTAGCCGGGAGGGAGGGGGACAAACACCGGGTTTCTCTTCTCGGGACCTGTACGGGAAATGAGCATTGATTTTTGGGACCGGTTCTAATGGAAGACACCACAAACCACTGAGCACCTGGCTGTGTCTGCTGAAGAGCGACGCTGATCACCGCAATCACTGCAGGTCGCACAATTAGATCCTGTCCATTCCTGAAGTTAAATGGGGGAAACGGAACTGCGACATATGCAGCCTCTGATTTATCCCAGTTTGTGCGACCAGCTGCTTTTACCCAAAACCTGTTCTTGAGTCTGATTACTCCTGCGGGGCGAATATTTTTTTTTCTCTTTCCTGGACGCAAAGCTTGATCTGACTGAGACGGATATCTTTACCCGAATAAGCTGCAGGCACACTGGAAGAGAAGACTATGAGCTGACACACTCCAGTTTTTCTCCTGCGCTGTAACGGATTTGGGTATGTACGATAAGAATAGGTCTCAGTTTCCCACTAAGAATTCAAAATCTGTCTGAGCTCATTTTGTAGGCTTCATTCATGCGTATTCATCGTTTAGGAGCCCCCACACAGCTAAAGCTCTTTAATTTTGTCAATTTAAGTGTAAAATTAATAAGAGTGTGTAATGTGTTGTGAAGTTTTGTGGCCATGAGGGGTAGGAGACGCCGGGAAAAATCTTAGTGACCATAAAATGTGGAGGATTTAGAAAAGGGAGCAACAGACATGAATGGCTGCCTAAATGGTTGCTGCAGTGTTTTTGTTGATTTTTTTTCTATGAATTTTTGATAAAGGCCCATGGGCAGATTTAATAGTGAATCATGTAAAAAAAAAAATGTCATGAGAGTGGAGAAAACAGCTAACTGTGAGGTGGGCTTTGTTTAATTACATTTAATTGCTGTGCATAGCAAAGTTCTTTGACTGAAGAGAAACTCTGTCATGTATTTGTAGGTTGGACGATTCCTGCCATCACATGCAAGGAGTCACTGGCTGTGACAGCGTTGCATAGAGAGAAACCTTTTGAGTTGAGGAGGCTGGAAACACATTTACGCTGCCATGGATCTAAAAGACTATTACCTGTTGGGCACCCTGCTTGCTTGCATATGGCTAGATCCTTCAATAGCTCAAGAGCTAATCTACCCCATCAGAGAGGAGTTGCAAGAAAATGTCCTCATTGGAAACATACCAAAGGACCTAAACATTTCCCACACAAATGCTGCCACCGGAGCAAGTGCTAATCTGGTGTACCGGCTCGTCTCCAAAGCAGGAGATAACCCACTCGTCCGTGTTTTGAGCAGCACAGGCGAGATTTTCACAACATCAAACCGAATCGACAGGGAGAAGTTGTGCCCCGGCCCCTCGTTTGAGGACAGTGAGTGCTCCTTTGAAATCGAAGTGGTCATCCTCCCTAATGACTATTTCAGGCTGATTAAGATCAAAATAATTGTGAAAGACACAAACGATAATGCCCCCATGTTCCCGTCCCCTGTGATCAACATCTCCATCCCCGAGAACACGCTCATTAACAGCAGATTTGCTATTCCTTCTGCCACTGACCCAGACACTGGCCCTAACAGTGTCCACAAATACGAGCTGATCAACGGGCAGAGTGCCTTCGGCTTAGACATAGTCGAGACGCCCGAGGGGGAGAAGTGGCCCCAGCTCATTGTGCAGCAGAATCTGGACAGAGAGCAGAAGGATACATATGTGATGAAGATCAAAGTGGAGGATGGTGGCAGTCCACAGAAATCCAGCACTGCCATTCTTCAAGTCACAGTCACGGATGTGAATGACAACAGACCAGTGTTTAAAGAGAGCCAGATAGACGTGCACATACCAGAGAATTCCCCCATCGGCACGTCTGTGGTGCAGCTCCAGGCCACAGATGCAGACATAGGAGCCAATGCAGAGATACGTTATGTGTTTGGGACTCAGGTGTCTCCTGTTACAAAAAGACTCTTTGCATTAAATACAACATCTGGCCTAATTACAGTGCAGAGGCTCCTGGACAGAGAGGAGACTGCTATTCATAAGCTGGCTGTTTTAGCCAGCGATGGCAGCTCCAGTCCTGCCAGAGCTACTGTTACCATAAATGTGACTGATGTTAATGACAATCCACCTAATATAGACCTGCGATACATAATCAGTCCCATTAATGGGACTGTTTTCCTCTCGGAGAAGGATCCCATCAATACCAAGATAGCTCTCATCACAGTGTCAGACAAAGACACTGACATCAACGGCAAGGTCATCTGTTTCATAGAGAAGGACGTGCCCTTCCACCTGAAGGCTGTGTATGACAACCAGTATCTGTTAGAGACGTCAGCGCTGCTCGACTACGAGGGGACCAAGGAATACAACTTTAAAATCGTAGCTTCTGACTCTGGAAAACCCAGCTTGAATCAGACTGCCTTGGTGAGAGTGAGGCTGGAGGATGAGAATGACAACCCTCCTATTTTTACTCAGCCAGTTATTGAGCTGGCTGTTATGGAGAACAACAAACGTGACCTGTTCCTGACGACTCTCAGCGCCACAGACGAGGACAGCGGGAAAAACGCAGAGATAGTTTATCAGCTCGGACCAAATGCATCATTCTTCGATCTCGACCGTAAAACAGGGGTCCTGACTGCATCCAGAGTGTTTGACCGGGAGGATCAGGATCGGTTTCTCTTTACTGTAACGGCGAGAGATAACGGGACTCCCCCTCTGCAGACGCAGGCAGCTGTTATTGTGACGGTGCTGGATGAGAACGATAACAACCCCAAGTTCACTCATAACCACTTTCAGTTTTTTGTGTCTGAGAATCTTCCTAAATACAGCACCGTGGGGGTGATAACTGTGACAGATTCAGATGCAGGAGAAAATGCTGCTGTTTCTCTTTCCATACTGAATGACAATGAGAACTTTATACTGGATCCTTACTCTGGGGTGATAAAATCTAATGTGTCATTTGATAGGGAGCAACAGAGCTCCTACACCTTTGATGTCAGGGCCGTGGACAGCGGCAGGCCTCCGTGCTCCTCGGCCGCCAAGGTGACCATCAATGTCATCGACGTGAACGACAACACCCCCATCGTCATCTACCCCCCCTCCAACACCTCCTTCAAGCTCGTCCCCCTCTCCTCCATCCCGGGGTCAGTGGTGGCGGAGGTGTTTGCTGTAGATGGAGATACAGGGATGAATGCAGAACTCAAATACACCATCGTGAGCGGGAACAACAAAGGTCTGTTCCGAATTGACCCCGTCACCGGGAATATTACCCTGGAGGAGAAACCAGCAGTGACTGACATCGGCCTACACAGACTAGTGGTCAACATCAGTGACCTGGGGTATCCCAAATCACTCCACACGCTGGTGCTGGTGTTTCTCTACGTCAATGACACTGTGGGCAACTCCACGCTCATCTATGACCTCATCCGCCGCACCATGGAGACACCGATTGACCGCAACATTGGTGAAAGCAGTGAAACGTATCAAAGTGGTGACTATTTAACCATAATGATAGCCTTTGTTACCGGCGCCTTAGTGGTGATTATTGTCATCTTCGTCACCGTCCTCCTGCGCTGCCGCCACGCTTCCAGGTTCAAAGCTGCACAGAGAAAAAAACAGGGAGCGGAGTGGATGTCACCCAACACAGAGAACAAGCAGAACAAGAAGAAAAAGCGCAAGAAAAGGAAATCCCCCAAAAGCTCCCTGCTCAACTTTGTTACCATCGAGGGGAACAAACCTGACGATCCGGCCCACGAGCCCATCAACGGAACCATCAGCCTGCCCACCGAGCTGGAGGAGCAAGGGATTGGACGCTTTGATTGGAATGCCACGCCCACCACCACCTTCAAACCCAGCAGCCCAGACCTGGCCCGGCACTACAAGTCCGCCTCGCCGCAGTCGGCCTTCCACCTCAAGGCCGACACGCCGGTCTCAGTGAAGAAGCATCACGTGATTCAGGAGCTCCCATTGGATAACACATTTGTTGGGGGCTGTGACACCCTTTCCAAGAGGTCCTCCACAAGCTCAGACCACTTCAGTGCCTCAGAGTGCAGCTCCCAAGGAGGGTTCAAGACGAAGGGGCCCATGCACACCAGACAGCAGGTAAAAGAGCACTTTTACTGGTCTATAAGTACTGCCTATAACTGCCCTGTTCCACAGTGCTAAAGTGCCAGTCTAGATTAGAGACTCACTCTAAGTTACTGTGAAGCAACAGAAAGAGTCCAGGAGACGTACTGCTTCACTAGTTCCACTATTTCTCAAACTTAAAAAAGAAAAAAAGAGAAAAAGTAACTCGAACACCTGCTAATTAATGGAGTTGATTACGGACTCAACAATCACACGCATAATTTTGGGGGAATAATTATAGACTGATGTTTTGTCATTAATATATATTTAATTCATATTTAACAAAATGCAAGTGGGTGAGTGATTGCCTTGCCTTATTTTGTCTATTCAGCACCCAGGTTAGATCACTGGTAAATTGTACCAACATAACATAAATTGTGACTCAATGTTCTCTGTGAAAGAAACATTTTTTTCTTGCCTGTCTACTCCGATTACTGTTTTCATCCGAGATAAATGCTGCACACATTCTTCCAAACAAATTAGCTGACTTTTCACCTCTCTCCTCATAAAACTCTTGAGTGTGTTCATGTTTTGTTTGTTCCTTTTTATTTGTTTTTGGTGTGTATTGTTATATCACAAAAGACTTTGTAACCTTTTCAACACCTGCAGCAATAACAACGGTCAATAATTAGTCTGCTAGCTGCGGTGGTATTGTGAATGTCACTGTAGGCTTTGCCACATCATCTAAGCTCGAATTAAATGCCTCCTCTCAAAGCACACTAGCGAACTGAGTGAAGCTTGTCTGGAACTTGATACACATCCAATTCAAAAAGGATTAGCCAATAATGAGCCTCAAATTTCAACGTAATCCATGCTGCTTTTTATCAAAGCCTTATTAATTTTTTCTGCTAATAAAGCACCACTACACAACACACAGTTGGAACACACGTGGACAAATACAGGGAGCAGCAGAGAAAGAGAAGAGGGAAGAGAGAGTGCAGAGGGAGAAAGGGAGCAGAGAGAGAGTGTTGTCAGTGGGTCAGGCTGACGGGTGGTGGTACTGAACCTGTAGGTGGCAGTGTTGCGCTGCACGGCTCAGCCTGGCGCAACGCCAACCTGCAGTGGACTTATAAATGCAAGGGAGGAGAAGAAAGGAGTGAAACCTATGTTGGTGTTCTTAGTGAAATACTCTTGCCTAATGATGTAGAGGCTGCACAGGGAAGATTGATAATGGCAGTTAGAGATGTGAGTGATAAGATCTATCCGGAAGAGAGAGTGGAATTACAGGCGTGACACTGTGCGACTCCTATCGATGCATACCTCCGGGTCACTGCATCTGGGGCTGCGTTTAATGTGTTTCTCTGCCAGAGGTAGCAGTCAAAAGAGGCATTCAGTTTGCCGTCATTTGCCCGGCGCCGTTGGTGTGTGTGTGTGTGGCTGCTGGTGTGTGTGAGAGAGAGAGAGAGGGACGAGACAAGGAGATGAAATGGGTGACGGTGGTGGTGGTGGTGGTGGTGGTGGGGGGAGAGGAGGACACATGAGATATGACACTATACTGTAAGCACAACTTCATTGATTCGCTCAGTCATCCCACAATGCCACACAAGATTTATTGGAATCAATAATTCTGACAAATGATTCAAAGAAGCACACAAACAGAGCCAATGTGTTCTATACAGCACGCTGATAATATAAATGATTTACTGTTGCAGGTACTTTGGCTCACACGCGTTCCTTTGAAATGTTCCGTACAATTAGATTGTTTTCTGTGAACTCGTGCGGAGCATAACTGTAATCCTTATGGCAGTGACCTCAGCTGCCTCAGATTAACCCTCCTTTCTCTCACTCCTTAATGACACAAAGCAGTTCAGCCAATCCAAACATTTTCATTCTATACGGTGCCATATTTTTTGAACTGGGGCATGAAACACTAATCACATCATATATTCATCTCATGTCATTTGCAAATTCATAATCAAAGCCTTTTTTATTGATTGATTTATGAAACTATATTATTTAGATCTAGACAAAACTCACTGCCATAAAAAGTCAAAGTTGAAGTGAGGTACCCTTCCCCTTTAGCACTATCTATGAAGTACTTAAATTAATATGCACTAATATATTTAACTGCACACAAGGGCACACTTTCTTATCTCCTTTTCTTTTATTATGAGAAGGAAAAGTCATTTGCTACCTGTCCACTATTTGCTAATATCTTTCTTTGGAGATTTGTAATGAACACTATCTGGTCGTTCCTCACTCATAATTATTCCAAAACATCTCACTGATAAGAATCCCACTTCAGATTTGAAGTTAAATGGCAGTTATTGATTGTGGTAAAGTGATTGCGCTGACACGTCTTAAAGGATAAATCAGGGTATGCTATCAGTGCCATTCCATATTTTGATTGTTTTAAACAATGCAACCATTTGTATTGACATGTGCATGTCATCTCTATTTCATGAGTATTGATAAGCAGACGCTCAATAGGGATATCAAATTCCTTTTTGAATCAGTCTGCATATTGAATAAAAACAGAGAGGGAGTGTAATTTTTTTTTAAAAAGCCAAAAAATACCAATTACTTTTAGAGTGAATCTTTAAACAGACAGGAAATCCAAAAGGTAATATCACAGGATTATCATATCATATTCCCTGCAGAGTAGAATCGCTTTGGAGGAAGATAAGAAATGCATTATTAAAAGATTTCTTATACAGTACATATAGATGATAAAAATATGTCAATATCTAAAGTTATTACTAGTTATTTCTGTTTGATGCGCTGCATTTGAAATGAGTTCAGTCGGGTGCTGAATTGTTCCACCAAATATAGCATCACACAGCTCTACTGTATGATACTATGATGAAGTTTAGCATTTCTGCTGTTGCCTTATGAGTTAGAAACCATCATCAATCACCCATTGTTGCCTGAAGATGACATGAAATAAGCAATTAAGTGAAAGAGGATGTTCAAGAGAAATAAACCTGTGAAGCTGAGGGAAATAGCTTTTAAAATTGCCGTTCTCTCTAAGAATTTTAAAAGCCATTTTGTTCCCGTTCTCAAAAGTCACGTCTATGTAACATCAGCATCAATCAATAAATTAGGAAGGAAACTGAAAGGAAATTGATAAACAATAAGGCGAGGGACAACGAGGTGCAGAATGGCAGCAAAGCGTGCAGTTTTCAGTGTCTTTCTCTCAGAATATAGAACATATGGAATAGAAACAGCAGACATCTACATCAGTGTCATAACAGACGAATGGAATCAGCTTTATAGACCCCAAACTCTGCTGATAGCAACAGAAGCAATCCTTGCCTTTCCTTTCTTTTCCCCCACTTATTATTTACCCTCCAGGGACCTACATTAGTGTAAACAACACTGAGGAAAAAAAGCATGAAAACACTGTCCTAGTTTCACAAGCAACACAAGCATCTAAGAAGCCCCAGTATAATCATAGCCGCTTCACCATCACTCTGACTTTCTTCCTTTCAGTCGTCTTACGGGGAGACATAGATGTGGTTCACCAGCATAACATGAGCCCACTGGCTACGTATTAACTATGTACTGTGCATCAGATCCCAAGGCTCATGTTATGGACACATTAACATGGTTTTACTGAGGGTGCAAGCAGTTACGGAGATGTTGTATGAAACGTGCTAAATCAATTCTAACCCATATTTTTAAGTTTAACCCCCTTCACCATTAACCTTAAATGAATCCAATGGTGAATGTGAATTTAAAGCTGTTTACTCTCTGCTGAGCTGTAGCGCTTATGTACATTTTTGCATAAACATGCGTCCTGTTTCCCCCTCACTTTGTTATGGAAATATACATTATATTGGAGGATGCACAAATATAAGCTTCATGTAGGGCTTTTAGTTGTGCAACCGTGTGGCCTGAACACCTCATGTGCAAAAAGGCCTAATTGCTGTGGGTTATTAGTGTGTTTCCTGCATGGCAGAAAAGATGCAAGCACTAAAAGGAAGTGTGTAGTTACAGTTGAGTTAGCCCACACTGCTCTGATGTGCTCTTCTGCAGACACAAGCCATGCTTTAGCTCCGGGGACACAGTACACAGCTCCCTTTGTGCTGCCTCACTATAGTTATATAGTTATATACAGGCAGAACACCTCACCACATATGCACATGAGGTCGACTTAATCAAAATAATTATTTAGATTTTTGCTTGAAATTTTGTTAGATTTTTCTATGTGCTCTAACCCGCGTATCATTTTTCTTCTTGTTGTGACAACTGCAATGATAATAGGCTTGAATTACAGTATCAGACAGCAGAAAGGAGCAGGCAATTAGATCTTACAGCAGTATTCAGTTTAAAGTGCAGGATGAGAGAGAGACCTGTGAGGAAGAACGGGGAATCTTTCGCAGGGTTTTCCTAAAGTTGTCTTGTCAGTACATTTAATGAATGGACATTCTATGCAAACAGGAGTTTGTACAGACCATTGTAATTATGGAGCCTTGGGGGAGTCGTCCTTCTTGTGCAGGTTCATTTGCCACATTAATAAGGGGATTAGTAGTACGTACGGGGGCTGATGGCAGCAGGAGAAGTTTGAGAAGATTAATGAACTATGACAATGTTGCACCTGAGGGGAAAAGTCTGTTGCAATATCTTCTGGGTTGTGCTGACACAGAGTTTGGCGGTATGAAAGAGGAAGATGGAGAGAGGCCAGTGATTGTTGCCGACTGTGATCATACATCCTTCTCCTCAGCTATCCTGTCACTTCTCCGGGATGCTGTGTTTGTGATCTCTTATACTGTACATGTCCGGGGTACTTTTGACTGAAGATGTTCCAGTGGATTAAAAAGAAATCTTGAAAATAAGGACACCGACTCGTAAAATCTCACCATTTCTGTGCACATGAACAAATTGTTAAATAACGAAAGACATTAATTAACCAAATCTTTGAGCAAATTCTGCAGTTGGGTCTGTTACAGTCTGTTACCAACATCAGTTTAATTATTGAGAAAGGAGTGGTCGATGCAGGAATAACCCATACTGCATTCTCTTATTGAGTAAAATGTAGCAGATCCTCAAAACAAATGTAGCGATCAGGAGATCGTAAGCCAATAAGTCTGTGAGTGAAGTTTCTATCAAAGCTTTAAATCATCAGTGGAGGATTTGCAGGGCTCTTTACTGCAGAGAACATTGTATTTCTTTAAAAAACTTGTCATGTCTTCTATGTCTAGGTGGGTAAAAGGAAATGAAATGGATTGTGGGCTATACTAAGGTAGTGGGTGTGAGTGCTACCAGAGTAGATTATTGCCCCAAGGGGGATCCAGTTTTGTCTGCACAAAACAACAAAATAAATCAAAGCTCCCTGTTGGTACACTGGCTGAACTGTGGAGTTCATTTATATGTTTTTATTTTCCTCTGTTGAGAAAAATGAAGTGCTACTGATTTTTTAATATATTTATACATTTATTTATTTATTTATTTAGAGCCTTTTGTTTTTTTCCTTTATTGTCTATAATTGCCAGGGACAGCATTGCCAAAACACAGATGATGGCAAATTACCAGGAATTACATTTGATTTTTTTGTGAACATTTTATCCATTATCATTTCTGTCTTAACCATTTTTATACATGCATTGAGAAACTGTCCCTCTCCTCATCATTACACTGTTTGTATGATTTGAAACCACGATTCTGATAATGACCCACATCGTCATATATCAAAAGGTCTTGTGTGTGTGTGTGTGTGTGTGTGTGTGTGTGTGTGTGCGAATGTGATTGTTCTTTCTTTCTTGGTTTGTTGTTTGTCCATCACATTTGGCTGGCAACCCATTTATCTCAAATTCATCATCCATTTCTGCAATTTCTCAAAGCAAATTGATTGATGATCAATCTTCAGGGGGTTTGCTTTGTCAAATTTTTGTTTTGCATGCACAAAAACCAATGTCATTGTGGCTTTTGTGGGACTGCCATTACTTAATTCATCTCCATGTTTTCACCAATCCACAAAACACATTTCCCATTTTTCTAAGGCAATCAATCAAGTTGACATACTCGCTTCATATTTTTTCTAACACTGCATGATGAGAAAAAGACAAACTGCAGCTTAAAACACTTACAGTATCAACACCTCATCTGAATTCTCTCAAATTTACCGTAAATACAAGAGTAGAGGGTGGAAGAAAATGTTTCTTGACTACTTGCTTGTCTACAACAAAAAAAATAAAATGATATAAAAAAGATGAAGTTATGATGCTACTTCATTGTTTGAATGCCCTCCCCCACCCCCATCTCTCCTCTCCACTCCTCACCTGGCCCCTCCACCCACTCCTTATCTCTCCCACACCTTTCACCCATGTTTTATCGGGGTCAATGCAGTTACATGCAATGTTAAACCACCAAGGGTGCGTTCACCTTTGTGTTCTGATCATTTGTGACAGATGAGGGTGCTTTGTGTTCAGCACGTAGCCTCCTGCTGCTACACCCTCTCTCCCTTTATCATTAGAGGGACGGGCTGGGTGTAAAAAATGGGCAAAGTGGTTTCTGTATGTCCTGACATGACAAACCCAGAGGGAGACGTGTCCTTGTCATTGGGTTGTTGTGTCAAGTGACACACAGGCCGCTGCTCTGTCACTAGCGTGTGCCAGTGTCTAGACTAATAGTTGTGATAATGGCGTTGCCAGCCAAGCCTCCCTCCAGCAAAGAGCCACACTTGACTTGAAATGTGACTGCCATTGACTGCTGTGCCACTGGGCCCCATAGCTCACAAAGACTCTGTAACCCTCATCAATGTAAATCTTTCTGTATATATGAGATGTTTCATGTAAATTGAACTCCTGGTAATCTTGCCTAATGTGCTGTGTTAAACAATAATGGACTTGTTTAATTTTTTTTTTTTTGTTTAATTTATTTGCCCTGCTTTCTCCTTTTCCTTTTTTCATTGCTGGGTATACATTAATTACATCTGAAATAAACTCTGCCAGTTATTCAGTACAATGCAACTCCTCTTCTGTTTTAAAAAGCTTTATTTGAACAGTGCTATTCTACCTTTATAATTTCATAATAAATGTTTCAAAGAGATCATTTCTTTCTTGTTTTTAATTCGTCCGTTTGTTCTCCTTTTGTGATGTTGTGATAAGACATTATGTATAACTGGGATGTATTTCAGTCAAGCTACTATGTGTGAACCAGTTTCTAATCAGCGTTTCCCCGTAAACAAGTGCTTCAGCTGATTACAATGCCAAGTTGTGTATTTTAAGAAGCAAACAGATTTTCCCGTTTGACTGAATCCAACATTTGAAACGAGGCACACAAAGTCACTGACACACCGCCAATGGAATAATTCACTTAGCGTGGAATTTTAATGCAAACTTAATCTAAAGAGTTTGATTTGGGGGGAATTTTTCCAGTTTCCCTCCTAACGAGTCACAAGAGCTCTTGGTATCTTTATGTGTCTGTGTGCAGCGTGAAGCAGGCAGGCTGCCTGGCTGACCTAAATACATGGATGTCAATGGGATCACGTTAGCAGCTGCTTTCAAACATCTGATGCTCAGGCTTTAATGCTCTGTACCGGTTAGCCTGGAGCATTAAATGCCTTCCGTTTTTTCAAGCCTGTCTTAAAACAAAACTCACATCCTGATGTGCTCTATTAGGTTTCACTTCCGCACAGTTTTGTGTTCGTAATTCCAGATCGTACTGTAGATGGAATATGCCCCCTAGTGTTCAACTCAAGGACATTAATCTCTTTATGGATTGATAGAAATGCCACCACCACCCACTTTTACTGTTTCACTTCGATTTAGGTAGCAGATTAACACTACTAATACTTGCAATGTGTTATACTAGCGTAACTAGCTTTTTAAATCATACAATTACACTTTTTACACAATTTGTCTGCCAACATATTCCAGCTACTGAAAATAAATGAAACCGACTTGCCAATTACACAGGAAGTTCACATTTTGTGCAGATACTCTGCCCTGAAATTACCACCAAAGTTATTTTTTTTAAACATATTGAAGGCAAATACCAGACTGGAAAACAACAAAAATAAAAAAATGGCATGAGAAGTTTCGCAACCAGTAAATCTCCTAGTACTTCATTAACTTTAGGTCATTTACACACGGAGAGTTATGTGGGAATGAGGTGTTACAGACTGATTCATCACTAATGACTCCGCCTGTCTCTTGTGAAGAGATCAGTATATTGTAAAGCACACAGGCCAAAATCCAAATCCCCTGCTTCATAAAGAATGCATGCAGAAAACATAGTTTATGTTCAAATGGAACACATTTGTATTTACACACTCTGAATCCTAAATTTTAAGCATCTGTTTTTTTTCTTCAGGACTTACACTGCATTGTAACTCTTTTAAAATCTGGGTTGCACCAAGAAGTGATGTCTTCACAATGTATGTCGACAGGTGGAATCATTGCAGCAACCAAAAACTTCCACATATGAATGTGATTGTCACATAATTAACAGATTGTAAAAAACAGAAAACAAGTGAGCCTATAGCAATGTGTTTTTGTTAACAGGTGTTTCGAAATTACTTACAAAACCCTTCTACTGCATTAGTTCAGAACTGCTTCTGAAATATACAGGGTGCATATGTTTATTCTCATCTGAAATGGCTGTGAGCTAAATGAGGATAATTGCCTAACATAACTTCAAAGAACAGAGAAAAGTCTTTCATGAGTTGTCTCTAAATAAGAAGGATAAACAGAAAGTGATGCCCAACTTCTCTCTGCGGTACTATCTTAGTCCTAAAGTACTCCTTTCCTGCACATTTTTTCTGCATCTTCACTCTTACACACTTAATCCAATTTAGATTTAATTATAATTGGTGGAGCAGCGGAGGCAGGTGTAAATGAACAGCTCTTAATTACATCAGGTGCAGAGAAATACATGTAAAAAAGCTGCATAATGAAATCTGAATGTCAGTGCTGTGTCTGTAGTAATATCAACAGCTAGTTAGTAACTTTCCTAACCCACACCATCATCATCATCATCCATCATCACCACCAGCAGCACCACCACTATAACAAACAGTAACACACTCAACATGGATTGTATATTGTGAGTATCTATGGATTATTAAGGAAAGGAAACACTGTTGTAACGTTTTTTTTTCATGCAGAAGCTGGCTTTTTATAATAACACATTGAGTTTTTAAATCTCCGGCTACCTTCCAGTTTCAGAAGTACAGATGCATCACCTCTTAACTGGTTTTTGCAGAAAGAGAGAGAGAGAGAGAGAAGGGGGGGGGGGTGTGGATGGAAGTGCCACGCCAACACATCTATGGAAAGTAGGCCTAACTCAGCTTAATCTGTCCACTCCGTTTGAAAGCCAGAAGCAGAGCTTAGTCTTCATTTGAGTGAGGATGAGGAAAAAAAAGGGGGATAAATAAATAAATATAGGCTTTAAAGTTTGACCTCATCTATACGGTCACTTTCAAAAAGCTGTGTGCACTTACTGACTGGAATTTGAAACCTGACTTCTGGCCTAAAGTATAATCATAATGCCTGTCCTTTTTACAAAGAAAGGGGAGGAAAGGCACTGCAACTATTGCATCTCTGAACATTTTATCAGAATTTGTCGTCAGTGTCTCCCAATCTCATGTGGCCAGATTTCCAAATTTTGTGGACTCCATGTGGACTGTAGATAACATGGATCTTTGAAAATGCTATGCTATCATTGAATTTGCTGAATTTGCTGTGGCAGTTTTTTTTTTCCTGCTCTTGCACTGACTACATTTGCAGGCAGACCAAGTTAGAGATGGACTCAGATGTGACCTTTATATGCGTAGTCTGCTTAGTGAAAGAATATGAAAAGTCAGTCCTTTTTCTGTATAAAGCAATTGTTTGATTAACATGCCCGTGGCAAAATGTTACATCGCAGTTTTGCCAATGAGGAGGCAAATAAGATAGCACAGAAGTCACACAGAAGATTTAAACTGGAGCACTCCAGAGACCAGATGCATTCACTTGTGTGTAGATGTTACACAGAAAGCCTGTGTATGCATATAACTGTGCATACACGAGCAGATTTATAAACCCCTGTGTTCACATTGTTCTGTTATACAACTTTGTCATCCTGAAACTGAGTGCACATGACAGAGCATAAGATCCACTCCAACAATTATCCACACAGAGATGATGTCACATGCCTTTTTAACCTTGTTTGGACCGAAACCAGATTAATTCTGTCCTTGGTCTTCCACCAGCAGTGTCCTCAAAGCAAGCCCTTGTTTCATTATGCATAGCCGGTATGTATGGTAAGCCAATAAAGGTGATTGATTGATGACCCACAGGTGGTCAAACATATGACTCAGTGGTTGAGAGAGAATTCAGAGTCTTATCTCGGGGAAAAGTAGAAACAAAACAATGTCAAAAGATAAGAATTATTAAATAAAGGCACAGTATTTTCTACTAAAACCTTCCAAAGTGTCAAAAGTAGTAATAATCATTCCGCATAAAATAACTGAGCAGATGCATTTATCTGAAAGTAACATTTTACTTTGTGAGTGATGGAGGTGAAGCTGTTTGAATTGTACTATTATGTTGTTTAATCTCCAGAAAAGCATCATAATTTATAAGTTAATGATATATCTTGTTTGTAGAATAACCTTGTAGAGGTAACTATGCATCAAATGAATGAAAAAGTATGATATTTTCCTCTGAAATTAAGCAAAATATAACATTAAAGAGCAAGTTCCTCAAAGTTGTTGAGAACATTTCATTAATTTACTTCTGTGCACTTGGAAGTCAACAAACATTACTTTATAAGTTTGTGGTAAGAGCAAAAATGTATTTGCAAGTAGAAAAATCTTTAACTGCACACATTTATAAATATTATTGAACTCTGCTGAGACACCATGGAGACCTCTAATGTGCTAAAAAGATTAAGGCTCTAAATAAAAAAGTCCCTCTGAGAGGTTTCTCTTCTCTTTGCCACATTGTAGCGTTGCATCCTTTCACTCATAGATCTGTAGTGTCTCTATACAGCAGGGATAGCAGTGATAAACGTGTTTGTATGCAGCTTTTTCATATGCAGTAAGGACTGACATGAAGAGGTTAAATTTGAGATTGATAGTGGCAATATGCATATTGTTATTGGCGTTAAAATGATAATGTTCTCACATTTAAAGCAATGCTTCACAATATGTAGGTGTGCACCATAAAGGGACACCCATAAATCTACATGTTTAATGGATTTAAAGTAGGGTGAGATCATAGTAGAGTAAGGGACAGGAAGAAGAATGACAAATAATATTATATATATATATATATATAAAGAGAAAGAAATACAATAAAGCACATATCAAGCCCTTACTACAATAATATGAGCATAGAGCAATGGTTAGTGATTTGATAACTTTGAGGCCAAGTTGATAAACAGCTGAGGATGAATGCAGGAACAAGAAGAACACGAGGAGAAAAGGATTCTCTAATATGACATTTCTGTTAAAGCAGGCTGAAAAGCTGACTTTAGTTTTTAGCAAAAATATTTTGACTTCACAGAATATGCTTACATATGCTACATTCTCATATCTTTCCATGAATTGACAGATGCCTTTTGAACGTAGAGAGTTGGCTGGGAGCTCCACTAAATTAGTCATCTGCACGACGCCATTGCACTGAATTAAAATCAGGATCAGTCAGACACTTGAAGAGGGCCCAAGAGTTGGAGCCTTGTAGGTTTTTTTTTTTTTTTTTCCCGTTCCTGCTGCTGCACATGCAGTCAGATTTCCCTCTTGTGACAGTTTGGTGTCCTGCTGACGTTTTCCTCTAGTGTCATCTTTTTTTTTTTTAACTAGTATCTAGTATTTTCCCTTTTGGGGGAAAAATGAAGAAAGGTTAGTGTGTTTCTCAGCTGTAATCCCCACATGTATTTGACTCTAGACAAAAAGAGAAACTATTTTCATTTTCACCTATAATAGCACAGAATCCTCCCGGACAGCAGTGAGTTATGCTGTGGTGCTGCAGAGGGAGAAGAGCCCATCCACTCTAATGTATGTATAAAATCTTTATTAAAGCAAGGTCCAGTGGTCACACTACTGGGAGCCTGAGGCCAGTCTTATTTCTTTATTTCCCTTTTGTTTCCAAAGACAGACTGACACATGCAGCCGCACTTACAAAGGGAGAAAGTGGCCTAAAGGTTGCAGATGTGAACTTTGACCCAGAGGTCGATCCTTGGACGGGCTGGATAAATTAGACTGGGGGAGAGAAACCACGACTGGGTTGCCCTTAAGCAAGGCACTTAACCCCTACTAGTTCCTGTGGGGTCGCTCTGTGGAGAAGGCTTATTCTACTGGGCAGCTTCCAGGTGGAGATGCCTGTTACTGTAGCAGGAGCAGGATATTCCTGGAAACCAGCACTTGTACTCAGCAAATCTAACCTGGATGAATATAAAAAACTCACACCAAGAGAAAGAAATCTTTACGCCTCTCTTTTGTATGTTCTCTTTTGAGGCAGGATTGAAATGTAACTGCTACCTCTCAGCCTTTTAAGCAGATAAACATGATATTTAGATACAGTCCTCTGAGGAGTTGATGGTTGGTTCCACACTGGTTCTTACAGGAAGCACGTTAGAGTAAGAATAAAAGAATAAATATGATTTTATGGGGATTTGAAGGATTTCCTTTCAAGCACACAGAATGAATAACATGGAAATAAAAGGGAGAATTCAACATACAACATCATTGTTGTCTTTATGAGCATGAAAAGCTTGTTTCCAAAAATATCTTCTGAAATCGTAAAGTAAGGTTTGTGACCCTGTATGATACCTCACTGTGGCACTTTCCAGATTTGTTCCATTGCAGATAAATTGGAGACTGGCTGTTCGCTCATAAATCTCCAAATAAAACCACTTCTGCACAGAAACTGTTGGGCAAACATTTATTGTTAGCAAGGTATCGAGAGCTTTAGCTGTCTGCGTGTTCACATAGTGAGGAGTTTGATCTTTCTGATTGAACTGTAGCAGATCATAGAATTAAGTAGAATTAATTATTTCCCGTGGTGAACTGGATGAAGAACATTGATTAATTGGTGTTAAGACTAATTATATATTTCCTTAAATCTGTACTGCATCATTAATAGATTCCCTTCATCACCACAACAAAGAGCAACAACACTTAGCATGAATGGCATATGATTTCCTCTGGTGGCGAGTACAATGAGAGAGATGAGTGAATTAGTAGACATATAATGCTCTTCAGGGAGCTAATTAGATAAGAAGTTGTGATGTATGGCTGTTGGAAGGATGTGTGTCAACCCACTCCTGTTCAATGTATAGACTGCAGATTTGTATTGATTGTATGCTTTGTCTTGTGCCTCGGGCATCAGCACGCTACACTGTAAGCTGTGAGCCTCGCCTTTGTCTGGTGAGTTGAGCAGATAAGGGTTGTGATAAATCTGCCCGAGAATAAGCTGTCATAGAGGTGCCGCACATGGGAATATTTAACGCAAACATAAAATATGGCTTGTCTGTTGTTTTATCGTCGAGGGTATAAGAAATGGCAGGGTTTTAAAATACTCTCACCTCCTTATTTTTGCACTTTTCTATCTCTGCAGCCCTGACATGCACAGAAGCTTACAGTCGTCTTTGTTAAGGCCATGGAACGGACGAGAAAAGGGAAAGAAGAGATGCTTTGCACGGAATGGTGAACCAGCACCTTATCGCTGCTCAGTAATATGCAGAGGTGTAAAACATTTGGCTAGCTTATTTAGATGAAATGATTTAGTCCTGGTTGTGCAGAGTTAGCGAGGGCTGAATCAAGTAGTGTTGGGGATGAGGAGGAGGAGGAGGTGAAAATTGGTTTCCCCTATCTTCCAGCGCACATAGAGACCAGCCTGGTTCCTCTCTCTCTACAGACTCCCCTCTGACGATAACGTGCCCTGATAATGGATATATGCACCCAGATTTATTTTCTATTTCCTGCCACAACTGCTTTTCCAGGAAACTTCTTTTTTTTAATGTATGAGCTTTATGGCTGCTTTCAGCTGTGACATTCAGACAGCAGAGCTCCAGTGCCAGAGCAAGGAGAGAAACATTTGCCATGCAAAAAAAATAGGAGACGGATGCTGTTTTTAAGGGCTGCAACTTTTACTGTAACACGTACAAGAAGGCTGTAATGCAAGCTCAGATACAACGGAAAGGAAACTTTATCCACTCTGTTGATTCGTCTGCCTCGGCTGTCTACCCGCTGACTTTTATCCCATTCAGGAAACACTGCTGGGAACTATTACAGAAAACAAAAGTTTCACTGTTGTTCAAGAGGTCGTTGTCATAGGATTCACCATGTTTTTTCCTCCAACTAAAATTAGTGTACTAATACGTCGAAAATCATGTGAGACAGGAAGGAGAATGACTCTCATGCGTGACTGGATGTCACACGGCTGCCCCTCATCTGCCCCTGTTGCCCCCCTTTTCCCCTCTAATCTTCAAAAAGCTGCGACTCCGTCTGTCATGTGACATGTGACCCCGCTTCATGCTTTGTGGGGTGTTTCAGTGTCCCAGAAACCAGCGCAGCCTCTGTCCTCGGAACAATGAGGTTCCTTCACCAGGACTGAGCTGCCCGAGGCCGTACATCACATGGAGTCCCTCATGAATGCTGCACGTGTGTGTCTGTGTGTGCGTACTTTAGTGTATGTATATGTGCATTGTTGTGGTGATGATGGGACTTTATTCCCTCAACACTTATTCAACACTGCTGTAAGCTGCTCACCCATAGAGATCAGTGGCTGCCTTGTTCTGGTCTGTATCTCCACAGTAGGAAGTGTGTGTGTATGTGTGTGTGTGTGTGTGTGTGTGTGTGTGTGTGTCCACTTATTAATAGCCCAGCCTCTGGGATGATATTCATAACCAGAGCAGGACAGAGGGGATTTAAAGCAACACACTGGGCAGATTGGACTGATTAATATCTTAGAGGAGCATGTTCTTTGATCTTGTTTACTTTGTGATTAGGAACTCAGTTTGTCCTATAGACAAAGAAGGACATTATTGATTTGAAATGGTCATGTGGTTTACAATGCGTCTATTCATTTGACATGATGCCAGCTCTATTTTACTAGGAAATTCTATGCACTGTAAAATATATATCCAGTATATTCTGAAATACAAGCCATAACACCAGGCAATAGATATAGATTGTATACATTCATGGAAAAAAATATTAGATTTTCTTCATTGCATTTGTGCATTTTAATGCCTGGTACAACTAAAGGTACATTTGTTTGGACAAATATAATGATAAAAACAAAAATAGCTGATAAGAGTTTAATTTAAGAGCTGATATCTAGACATTTAACATGGTTGTCTTGATAATGATTTTGGTTATTATCAAGAAAACCATGGAAAATGTCTAGATATCAGCTCTTAAATTAAACTCTTTTGAGCTATTATATTGTTGTTGGCATTATATTTGTCCAAACAAATTTGCCTTTGGTTGTACCAGCCATTAAAATGAACAATAAATTGAAGAAATCAATGGTCTAGTAATGTTTCGATGACTGTATGTATAAATCTACTTTACTTTCTAATTCCCATTCTTGAAATTTGCACAGATCTGCTTTGCTGCATCTGTTGTTTCTGTACTGGAAATTAGGGATCCAAAATTCTGGATTTGATATTTAAAAAAATATAGTCTGAAACAATTAATTAGCCTCTCATGTTAATGCTTAACTAAACTTTGAGAGATTAAGCTGAGAGGGTCTCATGCCTTAAACAAATGAGCAGCTGGTTGAAAAAGTTGAATAAAAAGAAGCAGCAGTATTAAGTCATGTTGTGATTTTTTGTGTTTCTACCTTAAGGGAGGAAGAATATTTTATTTCAACATGATGTTTTTTAGATGTCTAGGTTAAACAGAGTGCATCCATACAAATGTATTATTTCAAGCTTAGCTGTTAAAGAGAGGGATAAAGATGATATCGGGCTGGTATCTGTAGTGGCAGATGCTTAAGGTACAGTCTTGAAAAAGTCGTATTGAGACGTACTTATCATAAATAAACTCACTTTATGGGCAAAAATGTTCTAAAATATCATGAAGGCAGAGTGTTGATGGGTCAGTGTGAGTTGTTAGGACAGGTGTCTGTGCAGTGCAGGCCAGGGTCAGTTTGTCACTTGTCATTTTATGCATGAGCACACGCACACCCTTCCATTATTTATGTATCTTTTCTACAGTCTTAACTTGGCCTCCCCTATTATGAAACAGGCTGTTGTACTCTGGTTAACCTATTCTGTATGTACCAGTTTCCCATTAGCTGTATCACTAAAGCCATGTGACCCTAAACTGACCTGATTTCTAACCTAAAGACCAGCCATAAAGCCACTAACCCACTCTGTGAACATCTATAAGCTGCTATTCATGCTATTGTGTCGTGTGACCTCATACTGACACATTACGATCAATGCATTGTTCCCCAGCTTTTAGCATAAAACTAAAAAACATAAAGTATAAAAAGTATCTAAAAAAACAGTGTTTACAATACAGAATATTTAACTTATCACATGGAGTAGAGTATATGACATACGATCAAATTACACAATGTTGACATTTGGACATGCCACGTGTGTTTATTTATGAACACATGTTTTGAAAATATTACATATTACAGTTCACATGGGCTTAGATGTTAATGTTGGTCAATCCACCACGGAGATCCCGACTACACTGCAAAAAAAGAAAAGTTGGGTGAACTCAAAATTTCAAGGCAACAAACTTCGATAACATTTTGAGTTGGACAATTAAACTAAATATTTTAAGTTTTGTTTTTGAGTTTGCTCAACTCTGAATTTCTCTGGCACGATTGTAACGCCGCTATGAAATGTCAGCTAATGTTGTGACCACAATTTTGAGTTAGCATTGATACGCTAATGGCTACTCTTGTAGCTGTAACAAGCAGCGCCGCTAGCATCAGTTAGCCGCTAGCTTTTGCTAATGACCGAATTTCACAACAAAGAAATAAGAGTTATCAGAACTATTGTCCCTTGTTGTGAACCCCAACTTAAAGATATAAGTAACAACAACTCACCAACTTGTTTTTGAGCAGACAACTGGCTTCCTTTGTTGTGCTAACTTACATTATTGCCCTAAATGTCAGTAATTTATATTTCCAAGTTTTACCAAATTAAATCACTGTTTTAGGCCAAAAAATACAAGTTGGCTTTTTTGCAGTGTATAAGACGCTTTGTTTTGAAATTCAAGCTCCGCAGAGGATGAATTCAGCTCCTTATTTGGCTTTTAGTTAAATATTTAAACAGCTATTGAAAATGATTGCTAAGAAATGTGTGTAGTGTAAGTACACAGTGCTCAGAGTGAGTTTGGTTATTATTTTTGATTTTTCTGCATGTGCCACCATGAGGTGACTGGAAGGAGAATTTGGATTAAACGATTATAGCATGGATTGTCATGATATTTAGCATTTATGTTTCCCTCAGGATAAATTATAATCACTTCAAAATTTTGGTTCACAACCACATACCTACAAAATTACCATAAATGCTACTAATGCAAAGCCTCAACTAAGATGGTGAACCATCCTCATGCCTGCTAAACATTTAAATGTTGACATTGTCATTGGCTGTATGTTAGCATTCTGATGTTAGCATTTAGCTTAAAGCACCACTCTGCCTCACACAGCTTCCAGCATGGCTGTGAACTCTTGTTTGTTTAAGAATCATCATCCAATTTAATGTAAGACTGAGTAACCAATTTATTACTGACAGTCACAAAGGACTTCTTTACCAAGCTCCTTTTAATTTTACGCTCAGAATCCTACCAGTGTTTTGTTGCTATTTGTAAAATATAATAATCATAGCAGAATATATTTATAAAACAGCCATATTATCCTCCTAGTAGTGAAATGTTTGTTTGTTTTCCTAATAATTAATATTTGAAACTTTGTAAGCGTAAAAGTAAAAAAATATAAAGCATCATTTGATGTCAGAGCTTTATTCTGCACCTGGGTGTCTGCGTCAGGGCTTCACAAGAAGGAATCCTTTCTTCTTCTTCTTGTGTGTGCGTGCGTGGGATGCGCGCGTGCATGTGTGTGTGTGTGTGTGTGTGTGTGTGTGTGGAGGGGGTGTGGAGAGGTCACTGCGTTAATTGAATAATTGACTGGAAGAACTCTCTCTCGCCAGAAAACATAGAGACATAAAGAAAAAAATTGGAAGTCACTGACTTGGAAAACCAGTCAAATTGTCAATGAACCCTAAAGCTAAAAAGAAATGGCAACAAGTATTTGCTAATTAGATGAAGGCTTCCTCCATCATTCCACATTGTGCGGATGATAACAAACGTGCAGGTTTGTATTTAGTTTTTCAATTCCTTAGGCTTTACCAAATGCCATCTCTAATTTTTGACGAGGATCTGGCCTTGAAGGCCCTGGTAATATCAAGCACAAACAATCAATCCCGGCCAATCTCTTGAGGCCTTAATGGACTTGGAAAGAATATTAAGAGGTTTTGTCTGCAGAGAAGCTTTCTGCCACAGCAGTCATCCCTCAGCTAATTTGTGTTTGTGTGCCAAGGGAGGCCACACACTGGGACTGCTGTAACAGGCTCTCAGTCCTACTTTCTGAGGAGCTGCTGCCAGGCCAACAAGCACACACGCACATGCAAATATGTGCTCCCACATAGACCGAGAGAGGCTAAACAGGCTCCATTCTGCACTAAATCAATCAATTTACAGGCACTAGCATGAAATTCAACAATATATTTTTGACTTTTAACACTGAGGATTTAATTCTTTTGTGTCTTGGTATTAATGTCGGGTTTCTGTCACAAACACAAGCTTGTCCATAATGCTTATTATTTTCTGTGCGAGCTTGCATGTGTTTGTGCGAGTGAGACAGAGACAGAATGAGAGGGTGGCGTTCTGGGATGCCAGGCTGAATGTGGGGTAACCATGAGAATGTGGGAGCGCTGCCCAAAGCCTGTGTGGCGGTCCAGTTGTAAATCTGCCTGTTGTTGCCACACATTGCTAATGAAACTAAACAGCAGCCTAGAAGTGTCACCACGTCTTAGTCTTACCTCGCCGTTTAGCATAAGAAAAATCAGCACTGAGAAATCTAATTAAAATGGGCTATTGTGGACCCCCTATCCTTGTTATTAGGTTTTCTGGAGAGCTGTGCAGTGTGAGATGAGAGGCTTGGCTTAAGAATCTGACTTAATACTAGCCTGACATTTGTTTTTGTTTTTTTCCATCTTCCCCTGTTCCTCTCTCTCTGTCAGTATTCATTTTCCTTCTCAGCTTGAGTGCAGGGACGAGACCACAGGCTACCTCCGAGACAAACTCCCTCTCTACATATATGTATTTTTTTTTGGCTACCCGATGACGAAGAATAAGCCATTTTGCGATCATTTTATAATAACTTTTTCCTCTTCTGCCCTTGTATCCAGTCCCTCTCTTTGTCTTTCTCTTTCTTGATTTCCAATTTCATGACTGCATTTTCTTCTCCATTTCTTCCCTGCTGCTCCACTCATTCCAGTCTGCGTTCTTCAATCTTCTGTCTTTTATGCCTGCAATTCATTCCTTCCTATGTATTTCTCATTTTGTTCTCTAATTTATTTCTCAATTTTCATCATTCACCATCTGCCTGTCAATTTGCTTTCACCTCACCCCTCTCTCCATCCCTTTGTTGGAAGGCAACATTTCAGCCGTCCAATTTAGCAGTATTCCACATCTCTACTTGTTTTCAATATGCACTCACCCAAAGTGTATAACACAGTATATAACTATTTGATTTTACCCACCTGAACCTTCCTCTCTAAGTGGCTGCTTAGCTGACTGCCAATTTAGAGTTTAACCTCAGGAGAGAAAGGCTTGTGCCAGAGAGGCAGATGGTCAGAGGCGAAGGCAAAAGATGCTGGGAAATTCATCCTTTAACCTCTATTACCCACTCTGTCATTCTGTCCATGGTCTCTCTTTATTTCTCTGGTTGTGTGAGTGAATGAGAGCGAGCGACATAGAGAGAGAGAGAGAGAGAGAGAGAGAGAGAGAGAGAGAGAGAGAGAGAGAGAGGGAGGATAGTATGAGGATCTGTGCTTTGCAGGGTGGCAGCAGCAGCAGCAGCAGCGCTCACAACCTACTTCACAACCTACCTGCATATTTCAAAGCCCTCATGCAATATTGCTTCTCAGTCTTGTGCCGTTGTCTGTTGCCGCTCTCACCAATTTTCTGCCTCATTGTCATTCATGCGCAATCTGTTTGTTTGGCCAACCTCCTCATATTCAGACCATCTCAGCTGAACAACTTCATGTCCATGTGTCACTGAGTGTATTTCGTGCTATCTTTTGTATAATCCGCATCGCCTTAGTGATTCACTCCTCTATCAGAAATGCTGCAGAACCGCTTTACAAGCTCAAGGCTTTCACAGCTCCTTGAGGTGTAAGACTGCACAGGACTGGAACAATAAAACCTTCCAAGATGTCTTAAAATTGCTTTTTTTGCTTTGCCCCAGCAGGAGGATGCCTTTATAAAAGTCTTTAATTTGCCACAGATAACCCACACTTTTGCTCCATGGAAAGATTTAGCGAGGTGACCCTTACGATACCTTTGTAGTGATTAAAGAAATGATTTATATCTGCTATTTTGATTGCATATGACCCAGCAGGAAACCTCTTTATTGTACACCAAGCACAAACTGCCATCCTTTAGAATCTGCTCCTCCTTATCAACATCTTACTGTTCCTAATTAGCATATGCAATATGAATTTATCTCTATAAGCTTTCTGCACTGTTTTTCTCCTTTAACACCTGCAGGTATTTAAAAGTTATAACCTTAAAATGTTTCAGTGTTATAAAAAAAGTTGTGCGATACATAACACTTTGAAACGGAACTGAATATTGTATAACTTTATATGTATATTTTGCTTATCAGTCCAATTCTTTATTGATTTCCATAATAATTTTTTGATCAGTTTTATTTATTTATATAATGTATGCACATAGAATGGATGCAGGTATTAGCAAAATGTTCAACATACTTTTGAAATTAATGTTTTTTTCCACTCACTCGATTATATTCTATTACTGGAATATAGGCTGTAGGCTCGTGATACAAATATGTTTATTTTGACATTACTGTTTTGAAATTGTCAGAAAAACATCCTGGCATTATTAAAAGGAAATGATAAGCTTGGAAGGTCATGATTCAGATGCATTAGACAATTTATAACTAGTTCTAAATACAGCTCTTAATGTATCTGGTGCATGAAAGTGGTACACTTCCATCAACAACAACAAAAACAGGCACAACAGCAAAAATCAGGAAAACATATTTTTCTTAAATATACAGTCATGGAAAAAAATATAAGCCCACCCTTTTCCTTTCAATTTAATGCATGGTACAACTAAATGTGCATGTGTTTGGACAAATATAATGACAACAACAAAAATAGCTCATAAGAGTTTAATTTAAGAACTGATATCTAGCCATTTTCAATGCTTTTCTTGATAAGGATTTTGGTGATTATGTTATTAAAATCATTTTTTCCATGACTGTAGTCTGAGTGCAAAATGACACATCCATAGAAATTATTTTGATTTTATACAATGACAGAAAACCAACATATTGGGTCTTAGAATAATCATGAGACACATTATGAAGCTTGTGGTGAGCATACACTAACACATCCAGGTCGTATTTATACCTGGTCTGATTATAAATGCTACAGTAGTTCTGTTGTGCTTTGGTGCTCGTGTCAAGGCTTGTATGGTTTCCAATGGTAACCGGGGAGGATAAGAGGATGAAAGGCTCATTATAACCCCACTGAGTGAAAATTAGCCCCTCTCTCTCAATAGTGCACTAGCCTCTTCTCCACTGGACAGTCCTACATATCTGTTGTCATGATAATAGAGCTCTTCTCTGCGAGTGGGGAGGCCATTTTCAGCTCTATAGGTCTTTTTCAAACTGAGCATGCTAAGTGTTGAAGAGTGTGCAGTGTGCGTGTGAGTGTGCGTAGTTCATTCCATTGTGTGTGTGTGTGTGTGTGTATGTATCTGGGTGAGTAACTGCTTCTTTAACGATAAAGCATGAATCACTTTGCAACATAGACTTGTATGTAATTAAAATGCAAAGCTTGCTATGACTAGGGAATTGTAAGATGATCCCTCATCTGCTGCTGTTGCTATGCTAAACAGCAGGTGAAGAGCTGTTGGGATTATGACCTTGACCTTCTCAAACAGAAAATCTTTTGTGATGTTTTGCTATATTGTGTTCATGTATAGAGTGTGCATTCTAGAAAGTGTACATTGTGTACATTGTTGTATAACGTCACACACAAACACCTGAGAAGCATCTCTTCCATCTGATTCAGGTCCAAACATTCTTATCAATCACAACATGTTGATCATAATAGGATTGTTTTATGGACAGGGGCAAAAATACACTCAGGATGTTCAATAGCCACCAAGTCACACTCAATCTTAATCACTCTCATTACTGTGACTAATTATTGCATGAACACTGAATCATTTTTCTTTCCAAAAATCCCACTTAAGAACAGTCTATTGCTCAGTACTTAGTGTTTAATTATTTTCATTATCAGAATGCTAGAATCCTGTAAAATAATGCTATGCAAATCCGGCAAAATAAGCCCCTGCAAAATAATACCTCAAACTAATAATTTATGGTTCAAATATAAATGTTTTGACACATTCTGAAAGGATTCAGGCCTGCTCATGACTGAGAGTCATTCATAGGCCACGGCCTAGAATGGAAGAGAAAGTTTTCTCTTTCAGACGAGCTGAAGGCAAATTTAAATTCCTTATCATGCAGGCAGGGAGCCACAAAACAGCCTTTAAAGATCTTGCAGTTTAATTTTGCCTTGCTAAGGGCAAATATTATATACTTTGTCCAACACTGTCCAGAGCATGTTCTTAGCTGTTGCTGTCTTGAGCAGTTGGCGACAGGTCGCTATTTATACGCATGTACTGGCTGCACTGCAGTGACCAGTTAAAAACCATGAAATTATCCCTTCAAACTGCTTTTTTGATTGTTCACTGATTGACATGCCAACTGCTTTTTGTTCACGGAGCATTTATTTAGTCAGAACCTGGATGTAAGCCCACAGCGGCGACCGAATGTCCAGCTGAGGTGAATTACTCATATAGCAGCAGTACAATGTTAGCTTGATTCATTGTTAAATATACTTTTCATTGAGTTCAGTTGACAGGTGCCTTGAGAAGGTTTCCAGTTCTTTTAATAAGTAGCTCACAAGATTAGATGCAGTGATTTTTGTTGTTGTTGCATTCAGCCTATAGAAAATGTCCAAATGTTTTAAAATAGCAGAAACACAAATATTCTTGTCAATGATCTATGAACACAGAGAATACACACTTGAATTAGCACCATTCATTTTAACAAACAGATGGTTCAAAACGCAGCACTGCCGACTCAGCTTTTATTAGAAGATTACTTATTATCCATTTAAATAATCAGCAATTTTGAATTTCAATATAATATTACAATCTTGCTCAGGGATGTTAGAGCTTTTGAACAAAATCCTCATCAAAAAGTCTTAATTGTATTAATCTTTAATTGGCTTTTGAAGTAAAATACTGTAATTAAACAATAAAAATCACATTCGTTTACCGTTGCGTCTCAAATCGTTTATGGTTGCCTGAGTTACGTTTAAGCATATATGCATGCTTGCACATCCAATCTCAACATCATCTTACATCTCATTGGGTCCAGCACTGTGTGTACTTCTTCACAGATCTAGGTCTCTAATTTAATGGTGCAGGCGCTTAGTGCAAAGTGCTAGGTCTGGTGTGCAAGGTCAATGGGGCCGTCTATTTTCACTCAAAAAGGCACAGAGCACAACACGGTGGAGTTGTGGAGCGTAAGTTGGAGGGTCTAGTGATTAATCATTGTGTCCTCTTCCATTTACATGACTGGCAGAGTTGCTGTTATATTTGTGGAGGTAGGAGAGTGCAGCATTGTTTTTAGAGCTTTATCAAAGTGGCACATTTTACCAAAATACCAATATCTGCATTCGCCACCAAAATACCAAAAAGTCAGACAGTATGTATTTTAAAGTCAGGAACACAGCGTTTAGAAACTTAACGCAGCTTTGACGCGTCTTTGCACTGCTGCAGAAATAGAAACCAGAGGCAGAGGTGAGGAGTTTCTGTGTGTGTTTCTATATCTGTAAATAACCTGCGCTGAAATGTATACAGTCATTTGTTTCACTACATAGTTTTTGTTGCAGCCATGCTTATTAGACAGTTGTTGACAGACAGTTGCAATTAGGATCCCTCTTCCCCCGCTACATAAATGCTGATAACCTCCATTGGTGTGGTGGTGGCTATGGTCAGGGAGCCAGCTGAGACAGAGGAAATGAAGAGCTGCCTGTTTCTATTGAATGAATGAATGTTTTTGCTTCTCTTATATTCTGCTCCAGACACAGTCAGACGTTGCTACTTCTTGCCAAGGACAAAGTGCATACAATTTAGATGTGATTTCATTATTGTCATCAACACATATGCTCGTATATAAATAGAAAATGAGATAAAAAAATCAAACAATCAAGTCTTTTCAAAAGGCACCACACCATTTACCGCAATTACCATTCTCCAGTCTAAATTGCAGGAAATCACGAAAACACTTTGTAGACCTTCCTTTAAATTGTTGTTCACCATATTTTTCTTTCTTTTTCTTTTTGACTGGCAGTGAAGAAACACCGCTCAGTCCGAGCTATTCCTTTATGCCATTTAAAACTTACAGCTTGTTTGTTCGGAATATATTCATATTACAGTCAGTCCAAATGAATTGACTTCAGAAAATCCCACCGCAATTATACTTAATTCATAATTAATGCGGAGCAGACTGGGGACCTAATTTACACTTGCACATTGTCAGTTTCCCTGCATGTGCTTGTCATTCTGCATAAGAGTAAACATGGCTTGCTTTGGAAAGAGGGTGGCATCTCCCCACCATTACCCAGGCTCCTGGGAGCGCTGCACTGTGGCACACAATTGTGCCATTAGATGATAAAAACAAAGGAAATGATCTGACTTTCCATTCGGCTCCAAACAAGAGCAGGTGTGCGCAGCTGTGTTAACAACAGGGAGTCCCTCTTATTGTTTTGTAGGCAGCATTGTTTATTACTGAACACCCTCAGAAATATGACTGACGCCTTCACTTTGACTTGATGGAAGAGAAAACAAAGACTTTTTTCATCTGCAAGTCAGATCATTAGAGCTTGTGATTATAACAAGACCTGAATACATCCATACATGTGTCTACATGTTAGTGGGTGTTTATGAGTGTACATCTGTTCATGCATGAGCTGCTGACTTGTTGTGCGTGTATGTTTGAGAAAGGCAGAGAATGGGCGTCTTCAATCGTCTTTAGGAGTGTCACACTGAGATAGTGTGGCTCTTGATCTGTGTTGTTTGTGCTGAGCTGTGCTCTGCTGTATGGAGTGGTATTTCTGATAGGGTTTGACGGGGTGCAGCCGATGTGCTCAGACAGAGGCTGCTTTGGAAAACCACCGAGTATTAGTCCAATCACAGCACAGGCAGTCAGGCTGACATCCTGCATTTGTTATTCTCCTTTATTCAAGCTCAAACATTCACTCATATCCGTCCATGGAGCACCTTGTTGGATCAGACTGATGTCACACACTCACTGTCGGTTATGTACAGTATGTTGGATCCATAACTCAGGTGTAGTCGGAGTAGCGTTAGGAATGAAATATTAGGAAATTGAATCAAGTTGCTTTTCAATTTCAGTTATTATTTTCTCAAAGCAAACTCGTCTATTCTACTCTGCCTCCTACATTGCAGATTATGCATAAATAAATAGATGTTTGCAGTGTTTTTATTAGGCATCTAGAACTAGCACTTCACAAGTGTGACTAAGCTTCACAAATACATATTGATACAGTAAAATGTGCTCACTGTGGGGAAATACTTTCTTGGTTTGGACTCTAACATCTTAAAAACAAGGCATGCACTGCAGCATGGTATAAAATGTATTTTATGTCCCTAGTATCATAATAAAAAGCTGAAGTAAAAGCAAATATACAGCAACCAACAAGATTGAGACTGTATGTGTTTTTTTATTTGACATTTAATACAAATAAAAATACAATACATATGATCATCATTTGAGACAATGCACTTCTCACAGAAGCTTGGTCGGGTTTCCATGTCAGCACATTTTGGCTTTCGTTATTCAAAAAATACAACAGAGAATGAGTCACTGTTTATATAGAATACATCAGGAAACAAACACAAACTCATTTTGCAATAAAATGTCTACTTGCAACTAAACAATGATAAAATATTTTAATGTTTTTGTTAAAGGATCTTTTTTTTCAACCATGGTTTTCCCATAAGTCTGGTCTTGGCACTTATCACTACTGTTGAAGGAATTTTGGGAAATTTACACTCCTGCAAGTATATTTTATATTATGGCAAATTGCACAAACCTCCTAAATTTTTCCAAACAAACCGCTGATGACTTTTATATGAATAATTCCAAACGCTTGTTTGGGCAATGCAAAGATGGCATAACCCAGTCACAATAGGCTTATTTATGGGAAATACTCCGGGTAGAAATAAAGCAGAATTTTACTGGACAATATATCATCAAAATGTTGTATATATTGTGCGTATTGTATATATCAGAACGTTGAAGAACTGGCAGCCTATGGCAATATTTACATAATTTCAACATGGTGAATGGAGTATATAAAAACCTTGTGATTATTTCCTACAGACTATTTATTTATATATCACAATTCCAGAAATCAGGCTATGTTGTCATACATATTGTTACTGAGATATGAAATGACATATATCGAGATAGAAGATTTTTGTCCGATGTTTAAATATTGAAAAGTCTACAATGACTTTGACAGTCAGAGCTTCGTGGAGAACTCTGGTCTCTAGTTGCATGTTTCCTCTTCACGATGAAAGTGGCCAACAAAAAGGAAAGAACAGTACAAAAGCATAATTTCCGGCAGACAAAGCTGTCTTTTCTTACTCACATGCCTAACGCAGACTAATACAATAGACACTCACTCCCCCACCTACCACACACTACTTGAACTGCGATGGTTTTTCACGTGGGAAGTTTTAAATTGCTATTTGTAACAGTCTGTTTGGTTCTAATCAGAGGGTAGAGGCAGAGTCGTTTTAATTTCATTACCACATGTGGTGGTTATTTTTAGCTCTGAACACTTATGATCCTTCTTGTGCATTGTAAGAGTTTGACAAGTCCTATTATTCACACAGCCGCTCATCCTCTGAGCCTGTACTTTTCAAAGCAACCTTTCCTGCTTCTCATCACACACATTTTAAAGGCTGCATATAAAGGTATCTAGTTGTTGTGATTTTACAAGCGGGTCCGCCTGCTGCGATTTTTATGGAGGATGATCTCACCCAGAAGCAAATTAAGAAGAAAGATGCATAATTAAAGTAGAAAAATGGGAATATTCTTTTTAATCTTTTACTACTAGATTGGGCCATAATTAAATGCAACATAAAGCATATTACGAAGGGCAGTGTGATATTTGAACTACAAACAGTTATCATCAAATGGCAACTTAAAAACATTTTTTTGTTTTAATTTTGTGCTTTATTTCCCCTTTGAGTAGATCTGTTCTGTTGTTTTTCATTAAAGGAATAGTGGGCTACACGGTGATGTAGTGGTTAGTAATCTGCCTCACAGCCAGAGGTCAGAGGTCACGGATCCACTCGGCTCTGCTCTCCTGTGAGGAGTTTGCATGTTCTTGTATCAGCGTTGGGTTCTTTTAGTGTTCTCCGGTTCCTCCTGCAGTCCAAAGACATGCAGCTAAGGTTTAATTGGTGATTCTAAAATTGTCCATAGGTGTCAATGAGAGCGTGGATGGTTGTCTGTCAGGGTGAACCCCGCCTCTCTGCCCACGGCAGGTTATTGGCTCCAGGCCCCTGCGACCCGACTTCAGATCAGTGGTTCAGGGGAAATCAATGGATTAAAGGAATAGTTGAACAAATGGCAGTTCACCACATAAATAAGTTGCACAATTTGTACACAACAATAAGCTAAATTATATATATATATATATATATATATATATATATATATATATATATATATATATATATATATTACAGATAAAATAATGTTGTTGACAGTGTTACTCTCAGCAAGAACACAGTTATTGGCATAACCTTAAACTATTCCTTGAATTAAAGCACTAAAGCATATTGTCTGTATTTATTTCATATTTCCACATTACCTTCCCTCTTATTTATTGATTATCTATGGCTATTTTAAATAGAGATATTTTATGGATGAAATAATCCTCCATAATATTAAGGACACTTATTTTATGATTAAAAAGTCAAGAACTTTATTCTTGGATTTCATAGTGTATATAAATATTGATATTAATAGTATAATCAATTCATTGCCTAGTTAATGTATATTGATATAAAGTGCCAATGTGATCCTCTCTGTATTTCTCAACATAACAGAAGTCTTGCCAAAGCATCTCTGTGGAAATGTTGGCGTCGAACTTGTGAGAATAAGAGAATTGAATATCGACTCTAATGCGATCGCTCTGTAAACATTTAAATGTGTCCTGAGCGACTCCGGTTGATATGGCAACATTACAGCACTAATGTAAACATGTGAAACCCAGGAGGCTTTCAAATGTATTACATTTCCAAGCAAACATTTAATTGACTTTCTTTATATATATATATATGTGTGTGTGAGACTTTTGTTAATTCATTTTGTCTCCATACACTCAAAAAAATAACTTGTTCCCAGAACGAAATAAAATTATGGAAATAATTTCCACCTAAATAAAATGCTTTAATTTAGCGAGAAACAGTTTTGTTGAGTGAACAAAATGTAAATATGTTGGGTCAACATGATGTATTTGCGTTACTGTTAATTAATTACTAGAGGTCAGTCCAACTAGATTTATAAGGGTAATTGTAACATACGAACATAATTTTCTTGGGCCATTTAAACATGTATGACATTATTAAGAGTTACTTTATTTAATAGTGTAGTTACAACTACTTTTTAAAATAGTGCAGGACATGAATTAATTGTGCTGAGCCAACAAAACAAAGTTAGGTTGAAGTGGTTTAGCCTAAAAGATTACCTTTATCATATGAAAATGAACATAATAGTAATTATTCAGGAAATAAATCATTTTTAAACACAGAGTATTATATTCAGCAATTTAATTAGGTTGTTTTAACATAAAGTATTCTAGTAAATTTTAAAGTGTTGCATTTTATGCTAAAACTACATGTTTTAAAACTGTTCAAGCACAAAACATCATTTTATTTAGTAGAAGCTACACGTTAGACCAGCGGTTCCCAAACTTTTTCAGCCGTGCACCTCCTTCTATGTCCCAACTGGGTTGACGCACCCCCCAATCCCCCACACCTTCAAAAAAAACAAAATGCAATAAGAGTTTTTATAGCCATATTAAAGGTGGAGGATGATGACAGGCTCAGGATCAGAGGCAGAAAGCAGATCATTTGGGAAAATGTTATAATATTTGAGCTGCGTTGAACAAAAATTGCAGCAAATTTAAATGAGCGTGGAGTGAACATAACCCCGTCATCATAACACAGGCTGGAAAAATGATACAAGAACAAGAAGATAACTTCTTCTACGCTTCATTATAAGATCAAAAACAAGCAAAAATGCCCAAAGATGACACAAAATTATCAAAATAGACGCAAATTGACCAAAAATACATGTAAAAATTACCAAACAACCAAAAAATAGATGCAAAAATGACCAAAATAGATGCAAAAATGTAATTGTGTCATTATCAGACCGCCATTACATTTTTCATCTTGCGCACCCCCTAGCAGCAGCTCACGCACCCCCAGGGGTCCACGCACCACACTTTGGGAATCCCTGCGTTAGACTAAGGAGAAGGTAACAGACACCCAGTTTGCTTTTTTTGAGTGTACACGCACGGCCACACACACACACACAGTGAGTCACAGGTTGCAACACACATGCAAAGGAAACAGGCGTTAGCGGAGGAGATCAGTGAGGAGGAGGAGGAGGAGGAGGAGGAGGAGGAGGAGGAGCAGGACAGGAGGTGACCAGGGTGTCATCGATTGCTGCAGGGATGGAGAGACGTGTCCCTCGCTGCGAGGCGAGTCAAGACGAGGCAAAGCTGCGTGCCGGAGGCCCTTTTTGTGCCTGATGACTCGCAGCTGATGTCTTATCTCGGCCAGTCAACACTGAGGATTGAGTGTGTGCACGGGGAAAAAAAGAGAGGTGGAGAGAGGGAGGGGTGACAATATATATATATATATATAAAAAAAAAAATCAGTTATCTGGCTTGTGATACAACAGATGCTACAGATTTGTAGCGGAGCTTTCAAGATTTCACGTCAGTATCTCTGAACATTAAAGTTGAGAGGTAGAGAGTGGCATGAAATGTAGGAGAGCACTTTAATGCTTTTAATTTGTCAGCATTTGTATTTGGATCAAGAGTAAGATGCAAACATATGTTCATCTCACCAGCTTAGTTTGTTGTACAAATGAATATAAATCATAGTTCATGTTTTTGTAGCAGCTGAAGACCATTTTTAAAACTCATTAACTTTGTTTGTTTATTGCTAATTCATCATCTTACATACATGTGTGGTACATTAAAGCATGTATAGCTCGTGTTCTTCTACATCTTTGTTATTCTGCCACCTTTTTTGTCATTCAACTCCTTCCACTTTTTTATTGTAGAAACATCAAAACATTCAGCTCAGTGAAAACATTCAGTTATGAACGATTCCTTTTTCATTTTACACACTTTCAGAAATATCCAATGTTTTCCTGAAGAAGTAAATTTAAAATATGATCGGAAGTGAAACATTCTCACACTTTTTAAAAACATTTTGCAATCCATTGAAACTTTAAAATATTGGTGTTATTCAACTTTTAGATGGAAACTTTCTGCAAGTATTCGATGTTCTTTGAAGCTCCATAAAAATGACCTTCTCAGATTTTTATCTTAGTAAATGTTCAAAGCCAGCGTATGTGGCATCAAAGCTGAGCAGTGAAGAGAAATCTGTAAAAATCCTCTTACAAAATATCTTAAACTTGCTCCTATTCTCACAAGTTTTACTCTTCATGAATGTTTTTTG